>NC_092860.1:148007189-148043953 GCF_032062135.1 Pyxicephalus adspersus | reverse complement strand
CCTTTTCCATTTCTGACTCCCCCAAATGTATTCCCCCTAGACAGTATGAAGCATGCATGTTGTTAGCTCCCAAGTGCATACTTTAAATTTATCTATATTAAATGTCATTTGCCACTTGTCTGCCCAATCAAACAGTACATCCAGGTCTGCATGTAGATTATAGACATCCTGTATGGACTTAATTCCATTACATAGTTTAATGTCATCTGCAAACACAGAAATGGTACTTTTAATCCTAAACTCTAAATCATTTTATAAAAATGTTCAACAGTAAAAGTCTTTAATCTAAACTAATTACCTATCCCTAAAATAAATCTATCTATCTATCTATCTATCTATCTATCTATCTATCTATCTATCTATCTATCTATCTATGTATCTATCTATCTATCAATCTATCAATAACATTTGCTTGCTTTCTTGCTGTCATAGCCCAGTCTCCTGTAGATAATCACACACTGGAATACAAACGATATTAATCACTTATTGAGGCAAATCTTTATAATGTATTTATGACTTTCAATTAAGCTATCTAAGTGGCAAAACTGAAGCAACTGCGTGGAAAATGTTTTTTATTCTGACACATTCAGTTTACCTATTCAGCTCCTGCAATTTTTTATTCAGAATTTGAGCACAGCACGATCTTCCTATGAAGTGAGAGATGTAAAATTGGAGTGATTAATGCGTATGTTTACACACAGTAATTGAAACGAGTAATGCAAATTGCAGTAAATAATGTTGATGAAGAGAGTTTAAACTAATAGCAGGAGAGAAAAGTAATTGAGGGGAGCAAAGTACATTTTAAAGACCAACTCCAGACAATTCAGGAAGTGTTTCAACTGGGACTATGTGCACTGTACAGGAGGGACCATATTTTATAGTTCTTTCAGCTGTGTAAAGCAAAGCAATTACCCATTGTCATTTTGTCATTTTGATGGACCATAATTGGCAGTAATAGCAGAGGCAGGAAAAGAGAAACTGGACATTAATGATGTGTCCTAGAAACTTTGTTGAAGATTATGATGTATCTTGTGGTTCAAATTGGAAAGTTTCAAAACGTCTTCAACATTACAAGAACAAGTCCAGCGGAATGTGAATAACTGCTACCAGATATTCATTTTACATCTATTGTACAAGTAAAATGATTATCTGAAAATGGAACACCAGACATAACAATTTTTGTATAGCCTTGGAATAGAAGGATTAGAACAAATACTGGAAAATTTATTTGTTAGCGTTTTCCGCCCCCAGGCAGGTGACATAGTGACCAGAGGCATAATATCTTCACCAGAACACCCCACATGGGCTAGTACTTAGCTGAAGAGATGTCACCAGGTCATTGCCCCCAGGTGCCCCCAGTCAAGGACAAGAAGAATTGGACAGCTTTGGTGCAGGGACAGCTGACTAGTGGGTACAAGGCTGGGGTTTCGGTAGTAGGCATGGAAACAGACAGGCCAAGGTCAAGGCAGACAGATTGCAAATGGGGTGGTTGACAGGCCGAGTATGGAACATGTGGGTGGCAACAGCCGAGGTCAAGACAATCTGAGAACAGGGCAAGTAGAAGACGGGAAGCAGAGTCAATGTTTTGCTGAGGTCAGGAGTCTATTAGGTAGAATATTGGCAAGCAGAGTAGCGAATAACACGCTTGCAACCTGCAACTAGAATGGGAGCGACCTAAATAGCCCTCATAAGCACACATTTAGCGTGTTTGTGCACATGTTTGCGTGCATTGCCATGTCTCAATTGCAAAATTCCTCCTCTACTCCCTTCTGAAAATTTCACCACACTTTTTCTACTGGTCTCAACAGTTACAAATATTTGTGTATTGCTTAAGCTGCTTATATATTTTTGACATCCAGAAGGTAACCTCCGCTTCCACAGTTTTTATCCTATGCTCAGTGTGAATTGTGTCGGTTTATGACATGATTTGCTTTAAATAACTGTACTACAAAATACAATAATCAAAACACTGACCAGAAGGCAAGTAAAAATATGAAAGTCATGTCAAAATTATTTCAGGGTAACATTATAGTATTAATGTTACAAATTATATACAAACTAAAAATACACAACTGTTTAAAGTGGAATTTTTAATAACCTAAAAGTCAATTCCTTGGAAGTCACAATATACAGCAACGGTATAGCTCAGCCTTTCCTGACCTTTTTAATATGGGAGAGTCCTTTAACCACCTGGGCGTTACACTGAGGTCTAGATTTCTGTTCCAAAAGCGTTACAGGTTTTAATGAATTTTTTTTTTAAATTGTAGACCTGTAACTTTTTTTCTTCTAAGCCGGCCGGTTTAGAAGAAGAAGCCGGCCGGCTTCTTCTTCCCGGAGAGGACACCCGACGCTGGAGGACGACGCTGGAACACAACGGATGGACGATCGCAGCGGGACCAGGTAAGTGATCGATAAACCCGAACTTTTCTCACTGTATTTTCATACAGTGAGAAAAGTTCGGGCTTATCGAAAATAGTAACTTTTTTTAGGCCGTACCAAGGTCGGGCTTATCGGTCAGGTGGTTAAATTAACTTTCAGGTGTTACAATGGGAAGAATGCCCTTACAGATAGCCAAAATATTATTGATATTAGAGGTAACAGACCTGCGAGGTCCAAATTGCTCATGGAACCCCAACCAACCTCTGGAGGAATGCTAGGGTTCAATGGAACCCTGGTTGATAAACACTGGCATAACATAAACACTAAAATCCACACACAAATGTTTACTTCCTTTTCCACATTGCAATATCTATATAGTCCTTCGCTAGTGCCTCTATCTTCCCCTTGACTGGGTGCTGGGTCTTTAGCTGTTTTGATTATATGGCATGGAAAGTAACTCCCATACATTCACTTGGGAATTAGTTAATCACAACACCCAGTAGATGATGTGATTGAACATTTAGCTTCACATACAGTGTAAAAAAGATGGCCATGAATCCATCCTTAATACCATTCCTTGGATTCCAAGGAGGAAGAATTTCATTGGTTTCCCCTGTAATAATCAGACTGAAACAAGTCACAAGTTAGGAGGATGATCGTAGGAGGTTTACATGATTGTGCAACCTCTGAGCTAACATCTCTGGAAATACAGTAAATACTGACCCAGGTTAATTCCTATACATAGGTGGTGCCATCCGTACTGTGAATCCAGTGAGAGGTAATAAATACCTAGAAAAATTACACATGTATATAACTCAGCATGTGTGCACTAAAAAATAAGTCTGATTCTAGCCCCACTTTAATGTCTCATTGGTTGATCAGTAAATATATATATAGTATCAGTATATAGTCTTCTGACAAGGGCAAGTTAAAACAAAAATTGTGAAGGTAAATGGTTGGTGCTTGTAGGCAGTGGTCAAATTTTGTACAAAAATTCTTCTCCTCTTCTCCATAAATGCTAACATTAAAATAAACCTCAATATACACGTCAAAGGAATGTAATTTCAACTTTTATCCTTGGCTGGGTAATAACGGACTTCCAAAAGCATTTAGGAAATGAAAGGGCATTCTCATCTGCAATTGTGTTTGAACTGTCAGTCGACTGTCACTTCTAATAGCCTACATTATGGATACAATGGTGGCACGATGTGGTCACCGGCTTATTAGTAAATGTATAAGCTTCTATTAAATCAGAAGAATTTTTATCCTGAAATATCCTTCCCCTTCAAATTGTGTTATGCTTGGCTTGCATGAAGCCAATTTAAATTATTTGTGTCAAACCAGCCCGCAGTGGCGTTAAGGCACGGTCATACCATTTACAAAGATTATCATTACACTGTCAAATATGGGGGATTAGAAGTTTGCTGATGAAGGACAAAAATGAGCTACAAGGTGAAAAAAAATTTGTGTATGAAAAAATATGTCAAACAGTGGTTGGTAAAAAGACATTTATGCTTTATTGTTTAAATGTTGTATTCTATGGAGTTTCTTTGTTAATTGTTGATTCAAACAGTAATGGAGATGGGGCCAAAAATATGCAAACCTCAACCCTACTGAACACCTTCCATCATCCAACATCAGTACATTACCTTTCAAAGACTCAAATGGCACAAATCTCTACAAATACTTCCAAATAAAAACATGTAGAAGGGCTTCCCAAAAGTCTGGATACCGGTAATGCTGAAAATGAAGGGGACATAGTTATATTAATTTCCATGGTTTGAAATAGGATGCCCAACAAATTTAAATAGACAAGCTGGTTACGTGTCAAGTTTTAAATGTTCTCTTGTATTTGCATTAAACTCAAATATTGACTTAGATATTAAAGGTAACTTCAAGCAGATGCAAAAGGACCCCTAGAACTACTTATTTAGGAAAGGGACTTGTCCTCTATGGTGCATGTAATAGGAATCCCCTTGTCACTATCCTTAAGTGGCCAGCAGGTGGTGAAAAAATTGGAATACCTCCATTTTTGAAGATCCATTTCAAAGTGACCCCCTAATGGTAAAGGGCATGCCGAACGGCGTCAACATGGTGGGGGCTGTAAGCTCAAGTATTATTATTATTTATATTATTATTATCAATAATAATAATAATAATAATAATGTTTATTTTTTATCATTTGGATGTTGTCAAGTGGGAACAAGCTAGACCTCCACCTATCCAGTTTCATATTACAAAGAGCTTAAATAAAAGCATCACACAAGAAATCAGGGATTTTATGCCATGGTTGTGAAAATAATTGGTGTAACACTTCTCCTCAGTGTGACCTCAATTTCCATAATTTAGAATTTCAATTTCTTGGTTTAGAATACTAATTCTTCAGTTTAGAAAACTAATTTATTCACCGTGGGAAATGTACAAGAGGCAGTTCCTCAGGATGTAGTTCCTTGTAGAACAAGATCATCAGAGCAATTAATTTAAGAAGAATAGACTTGTATTAAATATTCTGCAGAACATTATTAGACCTCTGGTAAGTGAAAGTTTATCAACATATGGTCTGTGCCTCCAGGTGCTTGGATAAAATACAGATGGCAAAAAAAAAATATGTTTATGGATAATTCGAATTTTAATTGTGATATTCTTTTACAATTAAATTTTTTTTATACATTATAAAGCCATGATGTGCTTGTACAATTGTATGTCTGGTATAGAGATTTTAATTGCCTAAAAAGATCATTGAAATGACTTCTTTGCTCTTAGTCAGGTCAGGTGTCCTTAACATACTGAAATTATAGGGCCCTTATTTATAGGACCCTTACAGACTTCGACCATTGTCATGTGACTATATTAGTGAGGACTAATCCTTAAATATGCTTTGTGCTTTTTATGCAAAACAACACTTTCGTCAAAGTGCTGGAGTCTATTCAAAGCTAACCCATTTTTTTACTCTGATGATGGTGGTGGTGCCGGGGGATGATTTTGGGCCAGGCTCTTGCATTGTAAAAAACTGGAAATGTTTTTTTACAATCAAACACATAGAGATATGATAATTAGCTACCCTGTTTCCCCGATTATAAGGCACTGTCTTATATTTTTTGAAATGCCAAAATATGCCCTAGGTCTTATTTTTAGGGGATGTCTTATTTTTCCATGAAGAAGACTACAGTACACATTTATTGTTGAAAGTCACTCATGATCACTCATGAGCCAGCATCAAGGAGACACACACAGGATCAAATATCGGGGGATGTCTTATTCACGGGTGAGTGTCTTATTTTAATTATTTTTTCAAAAATCGGGGGTGGCTTATTTAATGGGGATGTCTTAAAATCGGGGAAACACGGTAGCAGTTCTAGTTCTTTTTTTCTAAGAGTTTGTTTTAAAACGCGGTGGCCACTCCAGCATTCGGCTGGATCATCATCTAAGCAGTCGTAACTGAGTACATTTTCCTAACTGGGTAACATTGACTAAAATAATCCCTGCGGTATATGATCCATTATTTGTTTTTACAGTCACATGAGGACATTCCCATCTTTTACTTTAGCAACCTGTTTTTCCAGAATGGCACTTAGTTCTATCAGTCCATCTTCTCCTGATGATTATATATAGTTACATAGTAGGTTATGGTATGTCCGTACCCCTAGGTTCATCAGGGTTTCTTTTCAAGCCAACAAAGTGACTTTGGGTCAATAGTAGGATTTTATTAGCCTTACCATTCCCAAATACCAGTAGGTACTTTTCGCCTTAATACTTTTAAAAGGCCTTTGCAGGTCTTTTTTATACCGTGAATGACATCAGCACTGTGGCAGGACAAGCTTTTTTATATTGATAATGCTTTTTCATACCAATTTTAGGTCCCATAGTTACAGGCTGTCATTTTGTTTATCAAACATTCTTCTTGATAGCAGTTATGACTAATCTTGGTTCATGACTTCTGTATAAAACATGCTCAGTTTGATTCCTTATTTCTGTTTTTTTACTATTGAAGGTTTGACTATTACTGGGTTTGACTGATGGTTTGGGCTTCTGGTGACAACTCTTGACATCTTGCTCCTGGTTGCAACTTGTCTTGGCTACCTGTACATAGACCATCATTTCTGGCATGTGTTCTATCAGGGTCCTATATCCATCACACTTGTCTTAGATGTGGATATTGAAACATATAAATAAGAAAGACATACAGAGAAAGCCCTTGACCTTTCATTAAAAAGGTGAACTGTCAAAGTAGAAATTTTAGAGGCTCATCCAATCAATTAAATCAAAATGTAAACTATTTACTCATAAATCCATTTAAATTATTTCAACATCAATTTCTATTGAAGGATTAAATGCAAATGGTACAACAAGTGATGTATACAACCTGTAATAAAGAAGGTTACAAGCCCCAAAGAAGAGTTGATATCATTGATATTCAAAAAATTTCCGTGTTTCGCAGGACAACTGGCTTTTTCAGGGAGAATATCAAAAAAAAACTTTTGTAACTGTCATACACTTTTTGCAGAATCAAAGAATTAGCACCAAACAAACAACAGTTTCTGGAACAGGAACTACTGAGCAGGTTAACAGATGGTTTATAAAAATGATATTTATGGTATTAATTCTCCAATATTTGCATTCACAAGGGGAACCCATATGGGGCAGACAGACTGCCAATAACCCCTCCCATCCTCTAGATAGATTAGGAGTAAATTTAGATGCTCAGCTCAAATATTCCAAATTCCAGAGAAGGGTACAAAGCTATCTAGCTGCAGAGTTATGTAGCATAAGGATAGTCACATAAAAATTTGCAACTTGCTGTATACAAGGAATATTTTGAAATGTCCTTAGGAGAAGATATCTGCATTTATTCCAAATACAGTACATTATATGGCAAAATGTTGTAGGCAGATCACAACTACACCATATAAGCAAAAGTATGTGGAGACCCGTTCAAATTACGTTCAGATTTTTTCAATGAAGGGTGCAAGTAACATCAGGATACAATTAAGTCACTTGTACACTTCTGACCATGTGGAAATAGGAAGGGTCACAGAATCTCTGTTCCTGTGCAATTGGCACAAAACCAGCTCCATAGGGAAAAGAATTGAGGAGATAGAGGAATCTGAGTGGTCTGCACAGACCTCTCCTCTAAAGGCTACCAAACATAATTTTGATTAAGTGGAACAAAGACTGAGTGCTAGAGTTTGTCCAACATCAAAACCCAAATGTTTTCGCTAAATAAGTACACATTTCCATAGACACATTCCAAAACCATGTGTATAGCCTTTCTGGAAGGGGGCAACTGAATGTTATGATCTATGGTTTCGGAAAAGGAAGACCTGCATGTCCTTATAAGGGTGATGGTCAGGTGTCCACAAACATTTGGTCATAAAGTGCATCTGAGTTTCTGTTGTATGCAAGTCTGTTACAATGTAATAACCCTTACAGAAAATCTTTAAAAGGCTTCTGCTATGCTCCTTGAAAAACCAAGCCAACTAAAAGCTTTTAATCTCAGTATGTTGCAGAGTTTATGAAAAATTAAAACTCAGCACATGTTTCTATTGCTTGCTGAATGTCAGGGGAGCTTTATCTATCCTGGTGCACAAAGAGAGGCTCTTGCGCCTTGTAATGTGCAATAACTGAACAGCTAATGCAAAATCATTTGCTTGTGGCATTTAATAAAATATGCAAATGTATGAAATAGTTCGAAATTGTCAAATGAAAAACCAAGTCATGTTAGGAATTTCTATTCAATTTACTCCCTTCAAACTCCGGTTCGTTTGAATAGTATTAATTATCGAGAACAGGCTTCTATGATGTTTCGTCTTTGTTTTATTCTTTCTGTATTTCATGCTTTCGTGATGGGGAATCATATTGGCTAATGAGGCCAAATGATTAATCTTCTTTTTTTGTTTCATTCATATTGTGAGTAAAATTTTTCTTCTGCAAAGGAGTTAACTTCTGTGTGACTCCTCTTAACCATACGAGATGCTAATAAACAAACAGAATCGGAAAAATAGAAGTCTAAGTGAAAAAAAAATGAAGATCACAAAGTATTGACGCTCCAATTAAAGAAACTCACTGCTTTGTTGAATATCTACCACTGCTGAAGTCTGTTCAGTATCTGAAGCACCCAGAAGTGATGCATTATCCCCACTTTGCACTGTGGTTTAGATCTACACAGAAAACGGGTCTATCAATTCTTCTTAGAAAATTATTGCTGGTCTGGAGTCCTCCAAAAAAAATCAAATGATAGAGTATACTCAATAACGTAAATGTAGCAGCATGTTGAATTTGTCTTATTGATGGGCCTTGGGTTAGCAAAGTCCTTAATTACAGTCTTAGGGTATAGTTTCTTGTTCTCTGAGAATGCTCATAGTACACTGCTACACCATTAATATGTCCTTTAGCAAAATTGAATCCAGTTGATGGAAATGTGGTGAACATATCATCTATAAATCCCACTGTATTGGATGTAAAAGATTTACCCGAAATATAACTCTTCGGCAATGCAGCGGTTACAGTCAAAGGAACAGTCTTCTTTTGCTGTGGTCCTTAAAAAAACATTTCCCAGCCACATACACAGTTGAATACAATTACTTTATGGGAGTTATCTCACCATTCAAAGAATTTGCATGTCTGTCGATTCAGTTCTGTGATTTCCCACAGCCAGCTTGGTGACCTGATTTGTTTCTGCTATAGTCATGCAACAAAACCAGGTCACTTCCTTGTCCTTGGTCTGCTATTGAACAGTGTAGGAGTAGAAAAAGACCAATGGAGTCATCCCTGTACTTTAAGTTACTATCAGCATTTTCCTTGTGCGCACATACACATGAGGGGGTACTTGATTTTCCCCAAGGACTGCCCCAACCACTACTAGAATAAGTGCTGATGAATATGTAATATAAAGAGGATTAGATCAAGGCAAATGTAGGTATTCACTGTGCATAGTTTTTTTATAAATTCATAACTCCATCAATCTATGTTCTACTTAATATCTACCTAGAGTTTAGCCATGGGACAAACATTTGATTGTTTAACACAGACTTCATGCATATACATGTACAGTAAATATTTGTATGGCACTGACATTTTTTCTGCATCTTCTATACAAGGAAACGTTCTGTTTTGTAAATTTACTTTCACATAATTGGGTACTTTTTTGCATTGTGACTTCTGACTACATTTATAACTTACCTTGCTAAATGAACAACCTAAATTGTTTAAGTATGTAAACTCCAGGGTATATGGTCCAGGGTACAGAACTATGTATAGTAAAGCCTAACAATAAAGATTCCTGATAAAAACCAAAAAAAAACTGGACTGCAAATTGGACTATTCTCTTTACAATGTGAAAAATGCTGCCCCACTCATTCCACAAAACTGGACTTTAAATAGACTTTAAAGCTCGACTTGCAACCATGACTGCTGTCAGATTATATTTCCTTATTGTTAATCAGATATTATCTTTAGATCTAAAACATATGGCCTATATTTCATACTTTTGAAAAGAGCCTAATTAATATCCTGCAATTATGCTCCACACAGGAATAATTATCCCTAAGTGTAGTGACATGTCATCAATTCCATTATCATTATACAAGTACATGGGAAATAATCACCATTGTTAGATGACACAGTTACAGCATATCATTATTCATTTTGCAGAAACTATTGCAGAGTTGTATGCTTTCTGCATTTCCACATAAATACTAGAGCAGGTTGTAGAGATTAACTCCATAGTATATTGCCTGTCAAAAAATGCCCCCAAGCCTGTGTAACACTCCCTTGATGATCTGAGCTGCCTGTGAAGGCAGTTTGATGATCTAGAGGCAGTGTTATGATCTGGGGTACCTGTGGGGGCAGTGTTATGATCTGGAGTGCATGTGGGGGCAGTATTATGATCTGGGGTGCCTGTGTGGGCAGTGTTATGATGTGGAGTGCATGTGGGGGCAGTGTTATGATCTAGGATTGCTTTAGTTGGTCAGGTGTAGGAGTTAAGCAACGTTATGTGCCAAAAAAATGAGATCAGCTTGCTACCTGATAGGTTTCTCTATTCAATCTCCAATCCAATTGATTTTTCTTCCCTAATTCCATAAACATACTCCAAGATGACAATGCCTTTCAAATTGTGAAAGAGTGGTTCAGTGTGCATGAGACGGGATCTTTTCCTTGCTCACTATTGAGAATTGTTGGGATATGCTGGAGAAGACTACACAGTGGTCCAAATTCAGCATCACCATCCAACTGTCACATCATCAGTTCACTATCTTGGCAAAAAATGAATGTAACCCTGGATGAAATAATGGCTGTGAGATTGCATAAGTTTATTGAAACTTTGCCATGGCCCAAAGTTTGGAAGTCAAAGGCAGTGGAATAAAATATTGGAGTGTATTTTTTCTTTCTTTTTTTATAGTACATTCACAAGAAGATACCAAAATGTATACAGTATATCTATGGCAATCAAATATGGATAAAAGAATAATAGAATAAATCAAAGTCTTTATATGCTTCATTCCGAAATGTGGTTAAATACCAAAGATATGCTCATTGGAAACTTCAGAAGACTACTTGGCTGCCAACGTCATGCCACCTAGTTTAATAATCATTAGTAGTGTTGGTGTTCAATTTGGGTTGGCCTTATATTCGACCCGAATATGCCTGTTCGAATTCAGATAGACCCGACCCGAAAAACACGGGCTTCGACTTTGCAAATTCTTGTGTAAAAAAATGTGTTAAACAAAGAGGCTTTAATGTTAAAGTAATTTATTGAATGTGTGGGATTTGTGTAACTAACTTTTATTTTTTTACAGGTTATCCCACAATGACAGCGTCATCAGGATTTTCCTATCCCCAGCCAATCACAGAGCACTAGAGGTGAATGAATGGGGAGATTTGTCCCCATTTAGCCTCTAGTGCCCGGGGATACCGTTGGACTCCTGTGTTCTTGGACAGAGAATCACTATCCAAGAACACATACTATAGTTACACTAGGGCTGCAAGAGCATTCAGGTGAGCGGAGCTGTCAGCTCTGCTCCCCTGATTGCTCTTGCAGTTCTACACAGTCCCGTAAAATAACCTGAATTTTCCCCTCATTGACTTTAATGGTGTTCGAATTGGACATTCAATCACCCAAACAATATCGCCCTATTCGATCGAATAGCTGTCTAATCGAATAGTGAGATATTTAACCAACACTAATTATTAGATACCCAAAATTTAGCATGATCTAAAAGACTGAAGGGTAACCTTTTAACTTCTATGTCACATATCCTAGAAGTTTGTAAACATTCTGCAGCAACAGCAGCTGTGCGCCTTCTGTGCATCCCAGAGATTGGGTTCAAAATCTCACTCGCATTTTTTGTTCACATTTCCAATGTTAAACATTTTTGGAGCTCCATATGGTCATATAGCACAATTTGCTTTCACTAATTCTTGTTGACAATGACCTTTCAACCTCAAAATCTCATCACCAATACACCAATGTCCCTAAAGCATTTAAGAATAGTGTCCTTTACCTTCTCCAAATAGCTAAAAGCTTGAATTCCTGCCTATCGGCAAAGCAGGGGGTGCCAACCATGGAGAATTGGATCTGTAAGATAAATGAAAATGAAACAATATAATCAGTAAAGATTGGATCCACTTTTTTACTACTAAAATGATTTGTCTGAGATCCACACAAAATGCTAACTTAATATGGCGACCTTGATATTGATCCCTTCCTAATACTAATTTGTTGTGAACATGTTTGAATTTACATTTTTATTTTTCTATTTTACTAAATTCAGTCTGGTGGACCTTTTACTGCAATGGCCAAATCATGTAGAGATCCACAACTCTTGGTTACTCCAACATATTTTTCTTCTCTTTCCAAATTCTCTTTGTCTTCTTGCCTTTCTAACCGTCCTCTAAATGTTATCTTTATCTTCTTTTTCCATCATCCTAACCCTTTGTCCTATATGCTACCCCATGCTTCTAACCACCTTGTTTTTCTTATGTCTGTTTCCTTCAAGCCTTTTTTATTACTGACCCAACTCCCTAACTACCCTGACCTAACTTAAAAAGTTATGCATTATTGTAATTAATGGGTAATTTGGTGTCAGATTTGTAATATTCTTATTATATGTTGATATCATAGTGAATTTGGTAATTGGGGACGGGGGGGGGGGGGCTTGGAGGTGCCCTTTATTCCAAATACAATGCTGCATTGTTTGAAAGTAGAAGAACAGTCTGCACCTATGTAGTTCTCTTCATTGGCTTCCATCCATTTCTCCTTAGAATCTGTTACAGGTTGTCTCCCCCCAACAGGTGACACAGGATTATCTGAGGCATAGAATCTAAGTTTTCACCAGCGCACCCCACAATGAGTGATGGGCCAGTGATCCTAGTGGCCACTGGACTACTTTGCTGCAAGAGATCACCAGGTCATTGCCCCCAGGCTCTCCCCACCAGGGGGTGACATGGATCAAAAGACTTCTGCTTGAGAATGGTGATGAAGCCGGAAAACAGTCAAGATAGCTGGACTGGCTGAGGTCAGAGCAGGCGGCAGGCAAGGCAAGGCCAGGGAACAGGCCGAGGTAGTGGACAAAGCAGAGTCATGTCAAACAGTGAGAATCCTAACAAATGACTAGTTGGCAGGGAGGCAGGAAGTGCACTGAAGATCCAGCAGGATGGAAACTGCAGAGGTTTAAAAAGGCCCAAGAGCCAATGGCAGGACAGGACTGAAAAATGATTGGCTGCAGCATCTACTCTAGAATCCCCTACAGCTGTGCACAGCCTCAGTGCAGGGGATGCCGAGAATGCTGCAAAAATCACAGCTACTGGGATGAAGGTGATGCTGCAGCATGTTAAGCAGATGATCTGCAGGCGGAGTGGTAACAGAATCAAATTCAAGATCCCATGCTTTGCCTTCAAATCCTTTCAGAGCTCTTGTCATTCTGACTTGATAGAAAAATAGACCCCTAGCCGCTTCATTGCTCCTCCAATCACCTACAAATGACTTCCTCACTCATAACCTCTTCACACACACGGCTCCAAAACTTTTCTAGAGCTGCCCCAAGTCTTTTGAATGGTCCTCCTCCTATTTCGGCTTGCTCCTACTTTCTGCTCCTTAAAAAGAGCACTCAAAACCAATCTTTTCATACTTTCCTACCCGTCTTCTTCTGTCTGTTAA
Organism: Pyxicephalus adspersus; assembly: GCF_032062135.1. NCBI lineage: Eukaryota > Metazoa > Chordata > Amphibia > Anura > Pyxicephalidae > Pyxicephalus > Pyxicephalus adspersus. Next base: position 148,030,419 of record NC_092860.1, on the reverse strand, counting down.
ACCCTCCCTAATTACCCGCCTTATCATATCCCCCCTCCTATTGTTTGCTCTTCTGGGCAGGGTCATTTCTTCCTTCTGTGTTATTGTCTGAACCTGTCTGTCATTTGCAACCCCTATTTAAAGTACATTGCTGTATAATATGTTGGCGCTATATAAATACATTATATTAATAAAAATTATAAACCACCTCACATTATAGCAAAACATTTAGCAGACTATTATTGGTTGATTCCATTATTCCATGATTGATTGATTCCAATGGCTTTGACCAAATATCAGCCTTTGCTAAAACCTACTATTTTTCATTGAAATTATGGGGAAATAAAACCTCTCACCCCGTTGGTCTGCAAAATTTCAATAACAATATAATTCAAATTTATTTTATTAGAAAAGATCCATTTGTAATCACTCAGATCCTTCAAATTAGCTAACGATTGATAGGCCAGTACAAGAAGCCCAATACTATTATTTATTCAACCCAATTATAAGGTATTGGAAATAGTTTGTTTGTGAAATGTGCAGATTGTTACCCGCTGTACAGGCTAAGTACTGATTTTCAGCTGATAAGTAATGTGTAAATCTAAGAAAATGGACTTTGTTTTTCAAAACTGCAACCACTACAGTCTCTAGTTCTACAAATTGAGGAAATCATCAGCTCTAATGCACATAGGAGAGCTCCATTAAGTTGAATTAGTAGTAATCTACAAAAATAATGCAGTGTAATCATGGATATGCACTTACCAAAAATGCTTTTCTAAGAACTCTGCTGAAAATTAAAATGAAGGTAGATAAAATTAGTGATAGGCAAAGTATATTTTTAAGATAGAGTGCTGATAGGTGAACAAGCTGGGGAATTTAAAGTTAATAGAATATAGAAGTTTCATTTAAAAAGACAGCGTAGGGAAAAGTCAGTCAAACTTAAATTGGGAGAGATGGTAAAGAATTATTGGAGGCAAATGAGCAATAAAAGAATTAACAGAATATGAATGATTCCTTTTAATCTCTTAAATCTAAATTACAGATAAAGGCTGTGATACTCATTGTATATTTATTATTAAAGGAGGATATTGATGCCCCATTGCCATTTGCTCTTGTTAAGAGACCCAATAACCTTCCATTCTAAGATTCCTAATTCTGTTCTCCTACCTGGCCAATGATGCTGAACCTAAGACTAAAGTTGCTGACCCAGGACCAGGTTTCTATCAACAAGGTACAATTGTTTTGTAACTGGAGCTTTAAAATCTTTTTTTAACCACAATACATCTACATTCACATGTATTACATCTTTAGGTTACTAGTTTACATATTAATATTTAACAAGGTACATTCAGGACACAAGATTCAAGGAGTATTACGGAATGCTTAAGAGATGAGCTCAAGGGCCGTTTTTACATTTTAGACATTTATAAGCCTATTAATAATCATTCAGCGAATCATTTGCAAATCCTTATGATAGAGAAAAAAATATGTGTACTCCATTTATATATATATATATATATATATATATATATATATATATATAAATACACATATTTTTCATATATATATATGGGCTGCCCTCCTAATGCAATGCACATTAATGCATGAAGCGACACATGCTAGCTTGCATAATTACATTGAATGCACAAAAATGGCTTTGGAGGCTTTTAAGGTTTCTTCAGCAATATATATATTATATAAACACAAGATTTATTTACTAAAGTAATACAGGTTAGCCTACAAGCAAAATAGGGAAGTTCCCAAGCAAATATAATCCTTTATGTGTTGTAAATGTTTTCTCCTGCAAATGATTGGGTATTTATGGTAAACTCTGGCTCAACCTTATTTATTAACATTCATTTTGTAATGTATGCATATTGAATAGCCTTCACTGTTTACCTTTCTTATATTTGTATTTTTGTACATTTTTTTGGCAGGTACAGGCAGGGAGTAGAATTTCTGCTGTTAAACTGATAGAAGGTCCCATCACTTACATGGTTGGGCACAAGTTGGGTAGGAAAGGATTCCAGGAAGTACCAGAAAACCAGTAGCACCTTCCTAGTTAAGAGTAGTGCAAAACAAAAAGTTTTTTACTTCAAAGTTCTTTCTAAAACTTCAGAATGACTCCACGGTGAAAGGTCAGGTCAGCCCACCTAATAGCTATGGAGGTTGAAGGTTTTTAGAAACAGAATTTAAAAATTGTTCAGGTCTTCACCAGAGTCATTGAAGTTTGCACTGCTAACAACCTGCTAAAACAATCTGACTAACAAACTGCTAACAACCTGGTCCCAGGTTGTGGTTCTCATTCTGCACACAAGTAGGGTCAAGAGAGGTGGAAATTACAAGCAGAGGCAGAGTGGAAGAAACTACAGAATTGTCAGTAGTCAAGCCAGGGATTGAGAGATGGGGTAAGGTTGGAACAAAACACAATCAGAAGTTAAGGTCAGAAGTTTACGAATAAAAGTCAGAAGCCAAATCCAAAAGGCGAGACCCAGAGTAAGAACAAAGTCAAAGCAAAGGCCAGGAGGTTACGAGTAAGGATTAGAAATCAAGGGAGAGAGCCAGAGTAAGATTGGAAAGCAAAGTAAAGGTCAGAAGCCCAAGCCAAAGGGTGAAAGCTAGAGCAAGATAGGAAGTCAAAGTAAAAGTCAGGAGGTTATGATAAAAGGATAGAAACCAAAGGGCAAGAGACAGAGTGGAAGTCAAAAGGTCAGGGGGTTATGAGTAATGTTAGAAGCCAAATGGTGAGAGCCAGAGCAAGATGGGAAGTCAAAGTAAAGGTCAGAAACCAAAGCAAAAGAAAAGAGCCAGGGGAAGATCAGAAGTCAAAGTAAAGGTCAGGAGCTCATGAGTCATGTTTAATAGCCAAAGTGAAAGGTCAGGAACCAGAGCAAAATCAGAAGTCAAGGTTAGGAGGTCAGGAGCTAGAGCTCATACAGGAAAACCATAGGTCTGAGGAAGAGGCTGGTAGTCGGGCAAGAGAGAACTGAGTTTATTTTTTTATTTATTTATTTATTTATTTATTTTATTCCATTTCATACATTTGGAAGTTACTAAAAGAACACTCAAAACTTTTCAAACCTGCCTACCTGTCTCCTAAAAACCTTACTACTTTCCCACCATTCCATATCCCCCTGCTATTGTATGCTGCTTCCCCAACCTCTAAGATTGTAAGCTTTTCTGAGATGGGTCCTCTCCTCCTTCTGTATCTCTGTCTGTATCTGTCTGTCATTTGCAACCCCTATTTAATGTACATAATATCTTGGCACGGTTATTAATATTAATAATAATAATGATAAGATTAATCGGATCTAAAAAAAAGCACCATCTATGTCGTAACCTTTGTTCTTGCAGAGAAGTCATCTGAGATACAAAAAAAACTTTTAACTTGTTTTAAAGCCTTCTCTTTTTTTTCTGCTCTGATATTGTTGAACAAGCAAAACAGCTGACCTAGCTATGGCTAGCATGAAATATTTTATCCTGGACAGCTGACAAAATATTTGATAGATTTCTTGTAGGCAGAAGATTACAATCATCGGTGTGATCATGCTTTTGGTACAAAGCCAATAACTGCAGGTTAATCTGCTAAAAGACACATTTATTTTGCAATTGCTGCAAAAGAATGCTATCATTTATTCTTTATGTGGCATGAAAACGGCATCATAAAAAGTGTGCAAAATTACAAATTACCAATTGGACCAGATAATGCTGTGCAGTGAGAAGTCTTTCCAAGCTAATTTAAAATGTGTTTTCTTACCATTAAAAAAAAAAAAAAAAAAAAAAAAAAAAGACTTTTGTTGACTAAAAAATGAAGACCAAAATTCAAACCATTATCAAGGCAATCTCTACGCTTATTTAGTATATGCTACATGTTTTATTTCACTAGTTTATTACAGCATGCTATTGTTTGCAATTTGTCCTACCTTTGATACTAACGTGTTTATGGCTGCCTTGATATTTACATCCCGCACATATGTAGGGTTCAAGTGAAACATAATCTAGAAGGGGATATGATCCAGAGGGGAAGAGGAAGATTACAGGTTAGTTGGGGTAATGCTGTAAATTCATGTTGAATTGGTTTCCATTGGAATGGTTCTAGTCCCCCTAAAAATTGTAAAGGAAAGTGAAATCAGCAAAACGCTTTTCATCAAGGATGGCTGACAGGTTTCTGAAACTCAAGCTGGGTATAACAGAACTTTTAACCTCACATTCCAAATCACCCCTAAAGTGTTTCTTACTGATAAGAACACTGTTATTCATCCCTCCCCTCAGCCTATATGTCCTGGTGGAACCTTCAATTACACCCTCTCCTTCACCCCCTTATCCAGAACATTCTGCCACTTCCACCAATCTTCTTGTACATGCTCTTATCATCTCTCGTCTGGACTACTGTAACCTCCTCCTCTCTGGTATTCCACTAACCCGACTCTCTCCTCTACAATCTATTATTCTGGACTACTGTAACCTCCTCCTCTCTGGTATTCCACTAACCCGACTCTCTCCTCTACAATCTATTATGAATGCTGCAGCCAGACTCATCCATCCCTCCGCTCCTCTTCCGCTGCCTTTCTCTGTAGTTCTCCACATTGGCTTCCATTTCACCTTAGAATCAAATTCATCTCCTGTGCTTTGCCTGCAAATCCCTCCACAGTTCTTGTCCAACTTACCTTTCTGACCTGATAGAAAAATACTCCCCTAGCTGCTCTCTTCAATTCTCCAATGGCCTACCAAAGACTTTCTTTGTCAAAGCCTCGTCACATGCACGACTCCAGTACTTTTCCAGGGTTGTCCCGACTCTCTTGAATGGTCTTCCTCATGCAATTCGGCTTGTTCCTACTTTCTGCACATTTAAAATGGCTCTTAATATGTTGGCCCTACATAACTAATGTTTATTAAAAAAATGTCTACTATTGGCTGGCGAGGGAATTTTGAACCAATGCTCCAGGGTCAATTATGAAGGGTCATAATCTCCTTCTTTAATAATTCATGTGTTTTACATTACAGAGATATCAGCAGAAAAAATTAAACTCCACTGTAGGCTTCGAAAAGAAAAAGTAATTTACAATAGGTAAATCTTGGTAATGAAATCCATAATTGGTACATTGATACACAAATATATTGGCTAATACACACCACCAACATGCATACATTTCTGAAATATCAGCCCTATGTAAACTGATCAAAGGAATATTTTCAACAGGAAATCCAAGTCCCTGTATCATTCACAATATTTGCCCTATGTCATCTTTTGACATTTGCTTTTTGTAAATTGTTGAAATAGGTGAAATAGGTTTAAGTAAATAATTTCAAATCCTATTTTAAGTCTTATTAATTCTCAAGTTTTGAGGAAAAGAATACCTGGTAAAAATCTGGTATTGGAGATGTTGCTATCTGGCAATTCTTTGCCTATTGCAGGAAAGGGCTTCCTCTATGTAGGGGTAAGGAGATAGCAATCATCTGTGATCAAAATGGATCCCTATAGACTATGGTGTAATTGGTGCCCAAAGAGACAGGCTGTCACTTGATGATAAATACCTGGAAATTTCCAGTAAGGTGGAGCCAGCCATGAGATTGCAAATAACAGAATGTAGATGGCCCATTGGGTCTTGGTCCTAGGAGGGTCTAGATCCTCTTGCCTTGCTAGCCTAGCCATATGTTTATGGTTTGGGTCAGTGCTTCAGTTGATTACCCACTAGAAGGGAAGAAACCTACATGTGAGTGCTACAGGAAAGAATCCAACATGCTTAGAAATTGGAACTGCTGGGAGAAGGTCATTCCTTTGAGAAGTTAGCGGGACCAATCCTCAATACATGGCACCAACAGAACTGCCTGTGGGCTACTTATGGTATCTGCCTAGACCTGTAGATGCTACTCCTATGGACAGTGAGTCTTGCTACTCTTGTGAGACACCCTGCACTCCTTTACCTCTCTTGTGTTGTTTGCAGTATACAACAAACCTCTAGAATATACTTGTGGAATGACCCTGTGTGTTTTTGCCTCACTTGAAGGAAGAACTATTCCCATGAGGGTTAGAGCTACATATCTGCTCATTTCCTTTATTTCTGTTCACTCTGGCTTAAATCCCACTCTTATCTGCTATACATCTGACTCCCTGCAACTAAGGATTTGAGCACTATTTTGCGGGCCATATGCAGGTATGTGGGGTTTGCCGGCAAAACCAGGGAGGTCAATGTGCTTAGGTTACCCTGAGCCTTTTAAATTTACAATTTAATTTAAAAATATAAATTTCACACTATGTAGATGTTTAATTTGTTTATAAAATTAGCCAACAAGTACCTTATATTTGACTTTGATCCATGTGGTCCTGTGGCTACAGGCACCTCTTTCCCAATGCTGTTCTGCTAGGTAGGATTACAGTGGAAGGATCCAGCTATTGCTATGATGTAGCTGTGGGTAGGAAAATATAGTTTCTTTCTTTCTTTCATACATTTCCCTCTGTGTTTCAGTTTGCCTCTAGACTTACATTGGTTGTCAGCCAGTGGTGTATGAAACTAGAGGCAGCCTGTGCCAAGGCATAATTTGTCCGTGCTGGCACAGATCTGCTTCCAAGTCTACAGTGGTCTGTATTAAACAGAAAAAGTTACAGTAAGTTAAGTATTGGCAGATAATCCCAGCTTTTTAAAAGTTGACTTTACATACACTTTAAAATTAGTTAGAAAGTTGTGTCTACCATGACATCATTTACCAACTGAAAAAATCAGCAACATTAATGAGCAGAGAAAAGAAGCATTAAGCTGGAAGGAGAGTATTCTAATAACATAGAATAATTATAGATATACATTTACCAGAAATACTTTTCCCAGAAAAGAACATTGAAAAATAAATGGAATTAGTGCTATCCAAAGTACATATTAAATCTGAGTTAATGATAATTGAACAACATAGAAGTTTAAACTTTAAGGTGGGAGGGTAAAAGGGTTATTGACTACAGAAGGTAGGGTAGACATCTCAATCGGGTATTCAGCAGCAATGTTGGTAGTCCAAAAAAAAACTCAAAATACAAATGTGGTTAGGTATTCTTGAGATATACCAGGATTTTGTATTTCATGAAATATGGATTTCAAATCTATACTCTATTTTTACAGTTTTCATTCCTTATTGATGATTGACTCTCAGTATGTAGTTTTCCACCAAATACCCTTGTTAATTTTTTAAATTATTAAATATATTTGTTTTTTTCTTTTGATACATTGGTAAAAGGTTTTTCACTTCTGCTAGGATTCTTTAAATAAACTTTAATGATGAAACCTCTTTGCCTTAGCTCTTAGGTTGGGTTAAATGCATCAGAGTTTGGGTCTGGTGGAAGTTGTTGTGTTTACTTTCAGGAGAAAAGTGTGTTTTCCGGTCACCTTTTTAAGGGATAATCTTCCATATTTGTATTAATGAACAGTAAAAGTTAACTAATAAACTGCAAATGCTTTAATATCTCCTACATTCTGAAGAATTGTGATGTTCAGAAGTAATTATGGTTATAATAAAAATACTATATAAAGAATTGACATTTTATTTAATTGTCTGGCTATGGTTTTTCATTATACTGTGTTCTTACTGATCTGTAGTATCATCTGATAAGTGTAAAAACACCCCACTGAAGTTTAAGATGCTTAAAACATTATTGGAGAGTCCAGAGATTAGCTTAGGTTCAAATTCAGCAACATCAAATGCCTAAACTGGCATATTCCAAGATGACAATGGCAGAATTCATTGGGTTCAAATTGTAAAAGAGTGGTTTAGGGAGCATAATTTGCTTACATGGATTGGCCATCACAGAGTTCGGAGTTCTTAATCCCATCGAGAATATTTAGCATGTGCTGGAGGAGACTTACATAACCGTCCTACTCTCCCTTCATCAATACAAGATCTTGGCAAAAAATAATGCAATAAACATTATCAGAGTATCAAAATGATACCTTAGTGAATATGTGCTGTAGTCAATGGTGAAGGTTGCACAACAATATATTAGTGCGTGTGACCTAGGCAATATATATATATATATATATATATATATATATATCTTTTTTTTTTAAGATGTTTTTAGGCCATTCATGCCGTATGCAGGTTCTTCTTTCCCCATGCTTCGTCTGTGAGCAGGCCCCAGTTATGTAGAAAATGGTTAAAAAAACTAAAGCTTGATCAACTTGAAATGGTTAAACATTACATTTGCAAAGATTTTATGAAATTTTTTCTTTGATGTTTTTTCATAATGTGTATTTGTGGAGTATGAATTTTTATAGTCCTTTATTGCTTTGAATGGGTAAAATAATTATTCTTATACAAAAATAAAACTTGATAGCAAATTTGTTTTACAGCTTTAAACATCACATTCAACACAACTTTGATCTAATGAGGTCACTGCATGAGATACTGTTTCCAGCCAACCAACCAGCCAGCATCTATAAAGGCATGTGTGTTTTTATTGTCTGTAAGAAACTGGGTATAAATGAATTACCTTTCCAGTAAAACTAGAGAAGCTTAGGTATTAGCTATGATAATGTGAAGAAAGTGCAACTAATGATCATCTCTGTAAAATGTAAAGAATTTTTTTTAAACAGGTGAAAAAACAATCTAAGCACAGTGCTGCATTATCTATCAAAAGCGTCAACCTGTCGCAAACCTGAGCAAATCAAGTTAAAATATTGACTTTTAATGCATTAGTTGGATTTGGCTCACCACTAGATACAAGGAGACTGCAGGAGATCAGCAGTACTCAGATACAACAAGGATGAAATAATAGTAAAAACAAGTACTGTACATATTCAAATAAAACCCGATCTGTATATATTTTTCCTAATTTTCTGTGGAAAATACATTGACTCGAGTATAAACCTAGGGCACAAAACTTGGCTGTAAATGATAACATTTAAAAGAGTCTTTTGGTTTTTTGATGTATTTATATATTACCCAGAGCTTTACAAAGTCTATAATAATCTCACTAACTGTCCCTCAAAGGGGCTCACAATCTAATGGCTACCATACCTTACCAAATGACTACCATAGTCATATGTCATTAACGTAGTCTAAGACCAACTTTTGAGGCTAAGCCAATTAACTTAACTGCATGTTTTTGGAATGTGGGAGGAAACTGTAGTGTCGAGAGGATACCCAAGGAAAGATGGTAAGAACATACAAAGTTCTTGCAAATAGTGTTCCGGCCAAGATTCGAACTTGTGACCCAGTGCTGAAAAGATGAGAGATTTAGCCACTGAGCCAGCCTTGCTGCCACATCACCAGAAATGGCAATACAATTAATGTAAATGAATATGTCCATGATATGTTATTTTTAAAACTTTTTTAAAAGGAGGGAAAAAAAAATAATATCACAGTGTCTCAGTGTTTTTTTTATCTTTTTCACCCTTATTTATAGGTAAAGTATTTTGTACTTTTTATTAGGTTATGATGCTTTTTGGTGAACTTTTGTGTATCATTGTACATGGCATGTATCCTCATGTAAAGTGCTTTAAACTCTATCTCAGACAGCAAGAGTTTGATATACGTATCAAATTGATATATATCCACAAAAGTTTTATAAACACAGCATTATATAGGTGTCGAGTATAAACCCAATTTCTTTTTCTAATTGCATGTTTATGTTAAAAAAATCTCAGTTAATGCTTGAGTATATACAGTAATTTTTTTTTTGGTAGCATTTTGCTCATATTTTTCTCAGGTTTGATGTAATCTGTGTTTACCTAATATCTAATATACCATAATATTGATAAAATTACTATATATATTTATATATATATATATATATATATATATATATATATATATATATATAAATGAGAATAACATGCTTAATTTTAATTGTTTAGTCCCGTTGTTGCAATTTCATTCTCTTTAATTAAACATTTTTTGTACATTTCTTGTTGACACAAAGGCACTCTCTCTTTATGCTCTTGGTACAAATTCAATAATTGAAGGTTAATCTGGTTAAAGATAAATTTATTTGGCAATTTCTGTGTAAGAAAGCTATCATTTAATCTTTATGTAGCATGAAAATTGAGTTGTAAAAAAATGTTTCAAATTAACAACTGGACCTGATAATGCTGTGCAGTGAGAAGGCTTTTCAAGCTAATTTAAAATGTGTTTTTCTGAGTCTTAAAATTTAAAATAATAATAATAATTTAAGTGTAAATGCTGAATAAAAAATGAAGATTACAATTCACACTATTATTAAAGGTAATCACTGACTTCATTTACCATGTAATACATCACTATATTATGCTTAATTTCACTGCTTTATTATATTATGTACTTGTACGCAGTTTCTTCCTTTCTTGCTTACCAAGGTATGTCTAAACTAAGGAATAAAAATGTTGAATATTTGACCTTACCAAGCTTTAGCTGTGGTGACTAAATTTGACAGTAATACATTTTCTGTCTTATGCCATCAATGCTCACTCAATGTTATCTACACAGAATCATTATGCTTTACCATAGTATTATGTTGGGACTACAAGCTATATTCTCCCATCATTATCACCATAAAATCAACAAAACACTTTTAATGTTATAATGTATATAACAAAAGTAAGCAAATAAAATGTTTCTTGCTGGGATTCCCAAATATACTGACCTGTTATTCTACCAGGAAGATCAACCAAGGCAACAGCAGATACAATCAACTTCTCCCTGGATTGCTACCAGTTCTTTCCCATTCACAAATGCTGCAGTATGTTCCCAGGATCAGCTTCTGGTATTCAGAATCATGGTCACTGAAACCCACAGATCTCCCTCCTGCTCTCTAGCAGATGGTTAGACTTATGTTCCATTACAATTTAGTGCCCAACAATTTTAGAGTCTAGAACTAGGATTCCTTGAAAGGTTGCTGGGGGTTCCTTGAGCAATGAGCAATTTGTATATCTCAGGTCAATTTAAGTGACCCCCCCAATGGTCTTTTTGACCATTTTACCGAATGGCCATCCAAGTAAGAGGCATTCCTCCTAGTGACCACCTTACTAATATATTGTGAGCTGTGGATATAGTAATTATAGTAGGAGATCCCTGAAGATCTGAAGGTTATTTCAAAGGGTTCCCCATGTTAAAAAGATCAGGAAACACAAGTCTAGAAGTCTTGGGAATAGATCTGGATAGGTTAGCTTGTGGGGCACCAAGAAAGTTGGGTTAGAGGTTGGGATTATGAAGAAGTATGGGATTTTAGTACTAGAGGTAACAAAATCTGACAAATGAGATTTGGAACCGACTTCTAATCAACATGATACTGTTTAGCTGCAAAGTGGATTATGGTTAGTTTCCCCCACTGTTTATAAGTGTTCCTATAGATCTAGCCTCCCCCATGAAATTAGGTAAAAATGAAGAGAGAAAAAAAAGAGGTTGGATTTGTGGCTAACAATTTGAATTGTTTTTCATTCAAATAAAGTGTACATACAAATGGGCAAAAGCACAATTTCATTACATTGTTATCACAGCATTACAATATCTCAACATCCATTGGTGTCATGGCGTTGAAATAGTGCAGCTAGACAGATTTTTACTACTGAAAGGGATGGTTAGGGCAATGACTGGTGGAAAACATCTTGTAACCACCAGCGTTTCGCCTAGGTGGAAAACATCTTGTAACCAGCCGCGTTTCGCCTAGCGGCTTCCCGAGGAGTATGTTAGACGCCATTTATGATATCCAGTGCTTTTGGGAAATTTGATATGTAAAGAAAAATAAGATGATATAAAAAGCGATGATGATGATGATAAGCGAAGCAATATACCATAGATAGGTATATGTAGGTCTTGCTGTGAGTAAAGCAGGGACTGCTAGATGGGTGCTTTTGTCCAGGAAACGTAGGTGAAAACCAGAGTTCAAGGGTTTAGGTGCAAATTCTAATAATGCAACGCTGCCCCCTGCAGTCAGCCTTGCATCATTACAATTGGCACTTAAACTTTTACAATTTTCTCTCTTCATTGATATTGTTTAGCTGCTAGAGCAAGGACTATGTGCTATATTTTTCAAGATCCCTAAATAGAGGTGCAGTAATTGTGAAAGCACCCCTCTGTAGATACCGCCTTAATTTTACCCACCTAAATTCCCCCAAGGACAAAGTGGTCTATCCACTTCACCTCTACTTAAAACACCTGGCACCCACCTTATCCTCCATAGTGTCTCCCACCATCTCCTTTGGCTTACTAGCTCACCACCCCATCCTGCAGCCCCTTCCACCAAAACCACCCCATTTACCAAAGCAGTTACCACCCAACTTGCAGAGTGACCTAATCCCTTCACTCTCCTCTGGTCACAGGTCCTCCCATCTACTTTACTCTTGTTGTCTAACACTAGTTTATCCTGCCCATACACTCCACCAATGAGTTTTCAGCCTCTCATAGTGCCCACCACTTAACTGTACACTTGTTGAGTTGAGTGTACGGACATTTAATTAAACTCAATTGCATTTTCATTTCCTTTCTAACTAGGAAGAATGGAATTTTGAGAGGGCAGAACATTGCATTGTATGCATGTGCTATGTTTTTTAGATTTTATTGATCAGAGACAGATCAGACAAATGAAGGAACCAGTTGGTTTAGCACTAAATAGACACCTGATCTGCTCCTCTAAAGCGAGTCTTACTTATTATTAGAGAAGAGTAGTAAAAAAAAAAAAGAATAAATAACATTACACCTAGTTAGGATTCTTCTTCCCCACCTAAAACAATTGGAAGCATTTTTTCTCCTTACAGTTATATTTTATTCCTTGGCTGTCACCAACATCAATCAACTTTAACTGAAGGGTACAGCAATTTAATATTATATTCCAAAATTCCGAGCCTTTGAAGCTGATATTAATGACGCCTCAATCCAGAGCACAGTGTGATATTTTTTTCCAAGTGTTCTTTCTGAAAAGCTACTTTTTTGTTCTTAGTTAGAAGACATCTTTTGAATGTCCCAGTTTTCAGCACTTATTCTCTATAAAATATGTATATTGGTGAATAGAAAGGTAATATATATTATGTTTTTTTTCACAAAATGATCTGCTATTTCCACAACTTAAACAGCAACTTGTATTCAGAGCAATTTTTGTGATTTCTAGATTTATTATTTTAGTGACATTTTTCTAATATAGCTACAGCAATTTATACATTTTTATGCAGATATATGCTATATGCTCTACTCCGACAGCCAGAAATCAGGAAATATATATTGACAAGTTGTTAAATCAACTGGTTGTTCTAAATGCAGTATACTGTGCAAGTTATATAAACTATTCATAAGTGTTCAGATTTAAAGTGAATGAAAAGAAAATCAGTGCAAACATTAACATGCATGAACTAGAGGTGCTCGGAATGAAAGAATACAATCAGACCAGGCGAGAAGTCCGCATTTGGAGTTGGAAATCTTATTTTAAAAAAAGCTTAAATGGCCTCAGTTTGGTTGCTTTAAACCTTTTATATCCATATCATTTGTCAATGTCAAGTATAGTAATCTTACACTTCTACCTACCTACATGCTTCTCCCTATCAAAGTCATCCCCTCTCCCACTAAACTCACCCCGCTCAGTATCACCTACCACATAATGTCTCTCACCCTCCTGGGTAAAAACTCCTTGAATTCTCTCCACCCCTTAGTCAAAAATCAAAAACATCTGCCATCCATCTCACCACCCTCTCCCACTACAGCACCATCCACCCAACTATTCCATTAACTTTAAAGGCTACCACTCATTTTGTAACATTATCTTAACTACCTCATTCTTCCCACAGCATCCCACCCGCTTCAGCCCACCATCCTGACACATCTGGACCCTGCACATGGAGTGGAACTTTTCATGTCGACCTTTATATTATTATTTATTGTCCATAGAAGCACTTCATCCCGGTTACTTTAAATCCCCACAATGAGGCATGGAAAAAGAAACTCTAAAATGATTTGAATAAGTTTATATACTTGTGATGGTCAAGTTTACAGTCAAGTGTACACTTGGCAATATAGTATATATTGGTTTGGGGGAAATGTTGTTCCCTCTAGCTTTTCTACATTTTACATATTATAGTTAATAGGTTACTGTATATACTTTCTTTATAGGCAACATAATAGTTTTATTTTAAATAAGACCCCTTTCTTGTACAGCTATTTTCAGAAACATAAACTATTTGTAAATCTTAAATAATGAATAAACACTTATTTTAATATACAATGGAAGTAAACCATTCTATTTTCAGAAAGATAATGGTATGCTTTGTAGTATAATATTAGATGTATTTTTGACCTAATGTGCCCTAACCATATATGTATCAATCTACTAACTACACTTACTGATTATGCTAGTTTGTGAATGCCATCATTATTTTATTGTGCACGTTTCTAGGAACAGTCATTAGAGTGAATGCCCCTATCTGATGTAATATTAGATATAACAGAGCTGTTAAATATGTAACAATTCCCGAACTGTGTAAATAAGTCAGAAAGGTCCACTTTCTGTCTTGATGCTACATACATTTTGTATAAATATACATGCATTGATTTAGTGTATAACAAGCTTATAAATCCATCGTGACATCACATGTTAGGGAATAATTTTATAAAATATTTACCTATAGCCGGGAGTGTATTTCCCACTCTACATCAATGCGCAATTGAATTCTGCTATTTTGACATTAATTCTTGTTTTCTTGAAGAAGCTGTGAGCACAATTTGCATCTAACATAACTACAATGCAGATAAAACAAACAACAAACCACAGCCTCCACCATATTATAATGGCAGTACAGGGGGCATTGATTTCACAGCAGTTTCTGGGGTCACTGAAATTACACATTTATTGTTGTGTGGGCTAGAGCATTTTATTTCAGGTAATATTTTGCTAAGACACCACACCACATTTTTTTTTAATCTCAAAATGCTATTATAAAAAGAATCCCAGTTTATACTTGGGTTACACCACTGGATGATACAGTGTCCTCATATACAGTGTATAAAAAAACTCCCACTATTTAAGCGAATAGTTTGTTACACACTTTACAACAGGACATCTACTAGTGGCCAACAATATTGCACAAAAGATCATTTAGGAACAAGTGTTGCATCATAACCAACTGAAAAGGACAAAATATTTTAACCTGTGAAAGTGTGTGTGTGTGTGTGTGTGTGGAGAAGGGGGGGGTGGAATAAATCGACTGAGCTATAATAAAGTGTTTTTAATTTTTCCCCATGAAATAAATGTTAAAAAAAGAATACATTATGGATGTGTTTATTTCATATTAATTTTATTGACATTTTTGTTGATTACTGTTCTGAATGTTAGCACTGACAGCTGCATTTTCTGCTCTAAGTTTATACTTAAGTAAGTGTAGTTTTCCTGTTTTTCCCCAGGATAAAAGTAGGGATTTCGGTTTATATTTGAGTATACATGGTAGTTACCTTTTCATCTGATTGAACGTTTCATCTGATTGACAGCTTTTTCATAATATAATAATACAACTGTTTATTTGACTATATCTCTAAGGGCATGTACACAACGTACAAAGTTGTGTAGCTAGAAACAATCTTTTGTGATAGTTTTAAGTTACACTTGAACAAACAAGCTCTGTACACTCACAGAGAATAGGAGCTTTTCAGTTCTATGGAGAAGCGAGGGAGGAAGACAAGAAAGTAAGAGGGGGGCACCTCAGTGCTTCCACTTCTGTAGAATTTTCCACCAAGATAATCACAAACTTTCTTCTTGGACGACTATTATGAGGGCTGCCCTACTCAGCGTAAGGGATTAAGAAGCAAGTGGATGTTTACTCTACTGCATTCTCTACTAGAGAATGGACGCTGTTCATTTCTATGGACAAGGGAGAGGAGATGATATGTAGGAGGCATTTCACTGGCCTCATCTCCATAGGAAGTTACATCTGTTTTCCCAAGTTGATGGTCGGCCATGGCGCCATCAGAACACATGGCAGCAGATTGTAATATGTAATTTAGTTTTTTCCAAAATCTGCATGTAGCTTACCAGGGTAGAATATGAAAAGTGAAATTACAGTGTTTATTAAAAGCCCCAATGACAGCCTGTTGGGGCAGTTATTCAGGTCTAGGTTCCACAATAATATATGCCAAAAGGTTATTTGAGTTCCTAAAATAAACTGAACGACCAGGTTTTTCCATCAATGATTTTTTTTCTGATGTCAAGAGGACAATTCCAGGATTCAAATTGTGAAAGAGTAGTTTAAGGAACATGAGACATCATTTTCACACATAGATTGGCCACCACATGTCCAGACATATATCTCATTGAGAATCTTCACACAAGCTGAAGAGGATGTAATGCAGAGGTCCGACACATCATTAATATAGGATCTTGGTGTAAAATGAATTAAAAATTATTGCATAAGATTAAAGAAATGATATGAATACGAGTGTGTGCCGTAATTAAAGCTAAAGGCGCTCCAACTAAAAATTGTGTGACTTTTTGGCCAGGCAGGATATAATGTGCAGTCAAACAACAGCAACAGTGTGGCCCAGTTCTTGCTTTAATATTTGCATTGCAAATAATCAACTACTATGATGATGATATATTACAAGACAGCTGTACACACCAAGACTACAGTTCCTGCCCAATGCAGATCCAACGTGCAATAGGCAAATATCCTGCATGAATAATAATTTTAGGCTCATATTTCCTTACTTTAGTTATAATTTCTGTAACGTCAAATGGCCCATCTCTTACTGTGA
Organism: Pyxicephalus adspersus; assembly: GCF_032062135.1. Classification (NCBI taxonomy): domain Eukaryota; kingdom Metazoa; phylum Chordata; class Amphibia; order Anura; family Pyxicephalidae; genus Pyxicephalus; species Pyxicephalus adspersus. The sequence goes on along the minus strand of NC_092860.1, from coordinate 148,013,757 downwards.
TACACCTGTAGAAACTATACTACAAGTGTAAATAATCAAGTTAAATGATATCTTTTTCAATTTTGGCACTCGTAGCGAGAAATAAACATGCTAACTATATTGTGTCAAAACCATGAAACCATGACATCGGTAATAACTTTCCAAGCTTGTGCACATGAATGCCAGAAAAAAAGGGGCGCTCAGCAGGAATGACGTAAAAACAGTAGCCAGGAAACCGTCAGCAGTCTATGACCCCCTCAAACGTAAAATGTTGATGTCCTTAGTCCTGGCCTAGTTAACCTTTCTACACATCTAATCATGAGTATCCTTGGAAACTGCAAATAAAAAAGATGCACGGCACCATTCAGCCCATCTCAAATGCATTAAAGCACAACAAACAACATAACATGCATACGAAAAGCGCACATAAAACACATGAACAGTCAAAACACAGCGGTGTGAAAGAGCTGGAGGGTTGACTCCTCAATTGCATCTGATCATATGCACTATGCAGTTCTTCAATGGACTAAAAAAAACACCAAGCCTGTAGAATGTGTTGACATGAGGCACAAGACTGCGAAGATTTACGCTCTCTGGAATAAGATCACACAGTGAATGAACCACTTGACATAACTATTGTCCTGAATCCTCCATTGTTACTCTGATCTCTTACACAGAGGAAGATATAATGGTCAGGGTTAGCTCAATAATCAATTCAGCCGTACCCAGGGATTAATCATACATGCCATATCCCACGGTGATTATGATCCGGTGATGTGAAGCCAGCTGTTGGTATGCTAAAGGCCATTCCCATAGCTTTCTAATCACTCCAACGCCACATGGTCTGATTACTTTCATGGCCAGTTTACCCGAGGTTTTCCTAAATGTTATAAAGAATTGGAATAAATTGCTTGGTTCAGACAGCCTGAGCTCGTTTATAGCAGTGCTGAAGAGATTAAAATAAAGATCACAGTGTTTAATAGCAATTGTAGAGTTAATATGAGACTTTGATATCTGCCAGCTGAGACGGGAAGATTTCTGATTGCTGATCACCTATTGCAGTAAGCATAAAGATTCTCCAACCCTGGAAAGCAAAGCCACTGCATGACGATAGAGAAACTTTATCATATTATTTTATTTCTAAAGTTACTGTAAAGTAATAAATGTATGAATTTATGATTATAAAGTAGTATATTGTAGTAAAGTGAATATTACATTCATATGCTTTTTCAATGGATCATTAGCTAAAAAACACAGATAGAGATAAAAAATCTGTTGTAAACATTCATCACCCTACTTAAGTTTTTCCTGGATCTTCTCTCCACTGTGCTACACTTATACTTTTACCATCTCTCTCACCAATTATCATCTGTGCTTTTTTTATCGTTTCCTTGCATCAACTTTCTTAATCGGTGGTCTCTTTTGGGGACCATCACTCACGACATTCTGACTATCAGGTCAGGAATGGCAGAATTTTGATATTCTTCTTGGTTCCGACTTGCGTTTGACAATTCTCAACAGAACAACTGTTGCTGGATTGGCCGAGGACAATGAGCCTGATTTATTAAAGCTCCCCAAGGCTGGAGGGGATACCCTTTCGTTAGTGTAGCTGGGTGATCCAGAAAACTTGGAATCGATCTAGTGCAGGATTTTAAACATTTCAGGTTTGCTGGATCAACCAACTTTACTGGTGAAAGTGTAGGCCCATTGAGAGGTGCTTAATTCGCTTCTAACAAACATGTCCTCTGCACATATTTTCTAATAAGAAAGGTTCCAATCCTATTAAAGGGCCTAGTTTTAGTATTTAGGGGACCTTAAAATTCCAGCTGGATGGAGCTGCTGTCATTGTGTTCATCAAATATAAAGGATTGCTTCTACACAATGACAGGAAGGGGGCTCCTGTTCAGTGCAGAACAGCTACTATATAGAACTTACTATCTAGACATCGCTGGCAAGTACTCATAAAATAAATACATTTTGCTATTTGGGGATCATTTAACCCTTTCTGTGAATAGATAAAGGCTACTATGTATGTTATTATTCCTCAGGACGAGGACACAAAAATCTAGGGCCCCTCTATGATGGGAGCCTTCCAGATTCCTATTATCTCCATCCTCAAACCCCCAACAACACAGGAATCACATTGTGCTGATCAGACCCTCTCCCCCAACAATGGCTTATGCCATCATAGGGGACGGGTGGGGGTTTGGTTTTTGCTCAAGGGAAGGGGGCCATTCCTTCTTGCCTCCTTCATTCTTTGGCAATACATTTTCCAGAGGACTCACATGCTGCCCTCCAAGAAGGTCTCAAGACAATTAAAAGGTCATCATTTCCCTAATCTTTTTACTATCCTAAACTACATTTCTCCAGGCCTCATGTCTCCTTACTTTTATCTATGAAACTGCTTAGGATCACTTCTTTGCGGGTTTTGCAAATGTTTTTGAGTTGTTATACTGGGTTGGAGTCAACTACCTACTTGAAAAACAGTGGGTAATAACTTATCTGATCAAATTACCATAAACATTTGCAGGAAACCGCATTTTTCAGCTCTCTAAACCTCCCCTTTATTACCTCTATTTGCATTGCCTATTCTAATTCCTTCTCTCACCCTCTCCTTTTATCTGTTCCTCTCTTTCCCATATCATAGGGCCCGTAGGCACATAGAAACTAGTTCATCCCTATGGGTAAGAATTTTAATTACGATACAAAAAAGAACAGTAAATGGGTAAAATTATTTTTTATTTTATCTAAACCCAAAAGCAGTAATTCTTTATATTGCTGTTTCCTGGTCCTAAAGGGTCAGTTCACTGTATCTAAGTATACAGTGATGGCTGTCACTAGTCTGCTTTCCCGATTTACACAGCAAATATAGGCATTCTTTTGTTCACATGTTGATTAAATAACCAATGATGATTCTACTTGTTCAGGTCTACCATCTACTTTGAATTTATCTGCCAAAGGCATTCTAAAGCATTGATCCAGCACGAGTGCACACCAAACACTAATCCCCCAATCTAAATTTGCACTCTTCACCTATCGTAAGTTCCCGCTTAGCAGGGAGGCTAGTTGCACCATCTCAGCACACAGTTGCCCCTAGAACGTCTGTGCACAAAGGATAGTGTCTGGGGATGGACTGAGAGAGTATCTTGAGCCCATAGACCAGGACAGAGGACACAATGAGAAGTCAGACAGTCAATGATGATTTACCAAGTGATCCAGAAATAAGGCAGTACAGGAGATTCCAGCATAGCCAAGGGTAATACATGGGTAATTGGTCCACCAAACAAGCTATCCAAGAGTTGAGACAAAGCAGACTCAGGGTCACAGGTAACAGTTGGACCAGACATACAGAATCTTCAGTGAATCCAATAGATAAACAGCAGCAGATCGGCCAAGCTTAACGCTACAATGGGCAACTCGTGACGGAGAGCAGAAAGACTATAAAGCTCCAACAGCTAATGGCAGGGCAGAGAGAATAAACAGGACATAACATACCGTGGTGAGACACAGTGCGGGATTGGCCAGATAAGCATCTGTCCCCCACCTATTAGGTCTATATTTAAACACCTACACTTTTAATGCCCCAGAATTTTAACTTTTAAAAAACTACAAAATAATATTGTATCTAATGTACATTTCAATAGTAAATATTTCAGTTTTATATTAGTTTCTAAAAGCCACATTATGTAGATTTTGACAAAGAAAATCTACAATCTTTTTTACTATCTCTAACTAAATAATAATAAGCATACTGTTTCCATTGTTTATAAAGAAAATAACTCCTTGGGTGATCTGTTCCATTTATTACTGGATGTAACCTGCAAGCATTATGTTGTTGATCTTTTTTTCCTCCCTTTTTTATTTGTTTGTTGTAGTATTTCTGTATTTCCCATTTGTCTGCACACAACCTGCCTGAGCTCCTGAGAAAGATAAGGTTAACTTCTATAGGGAAATACCGGGTTTCGTTATCAAAGAACATGTCATACTAAAAAAATGTAGAGGGGGTGAGGATTTACGTTTGGTTCGTTGCTGTGTGATTATTTATTAATAAATTCTTCCTTAGGATCTGAACATCTTGTGCCTACACAGTAAATTATTTGTTAGATGTGTGGAGCTCAGGGAGTTCCAACAACTGATATGAAAGATTTTCTGTTTTCTTCTAAACTAAATAAATTAAAGTTGGCCACAGTACTACTCACCACCCCATTTATTAAAAAAAATTGGAGCTAACATAACTCAAGGACACTATCAACAGCAGGTAATAATGTAGTTGCCAACGGTTTATGGCAAACCAAGGTTTTCAAGTTTTGTTGTCCATCTCTATGACTAAATCTACCCTTTCTCTACATAACATTGAAAAATTGATGGTGTTTTCCAGATATACATATTTTTCAGGTCAAAATTTAGTATATATATTTTTTTCATTTTTATAATCTCACATATATAATTCTTTGATTTCACTTCCACCAGTCAATATGTGGACAGGAATCTAGAAGAACACCACAATCCAAGTAAGGGTGATTTAGACAGTAATTTGATTAGAAAAGAGCCAACCGTATGAACTGGAACAAAAATGAATCTGCACTGGAGTCCGAATATGTATCCAACGCATTCCGGGGTCCCATTGGGACCTGTTTATACTGATATAAACTGAATCCAGTTTATTATATGAAGAGCCATTGCTAAGATTTTGGTACTCATGTGAATAATAGTCTTCATGTTGTTGGTTCTTTTCATTGTCAGGATACTGTGCAAATCATCCTTATGTTGTTCTTCTTGATTTGTGCATGAATCCAGCTGGAAACTTTACTTTTTTTGGAGGAGCTTCCTATAACATTCATATTTAACTCAATAATGAAGCCACTGCTACATATACAAGTTAATAGTAGGTCTTCAAAAGCATTTGGGAAAGGGAAATCTTACTTATATCATTTGTGGTTATTATGGAGTACATTTGAATAAAAGTTTTTGTGCTGTGTGTGTTAGATTTAAATGCTTTGAAAATCTTACTCTTCCTTGGAAAAAAAAAACGCAGCTGAACAACCCTCAAGAGAAAATATAATAACATCTCTACAGCTTTAACTAGAAGAGGTTTATGCATTTGAAGAATTTATGATGCATTGCAGCTTAGCAGCCCTTATATGTGTGGGCTCCATGAATTTTCTTTTTTTAAACTTTTGTTCAAGAAACTTCCTGTCCTAAGGTGCCAATGCATATTTACCGTACTTTATTTATGAAGTATCTTTGTCATGAAACACCTTTCCCTCCTAGATTACTCATAGCATAGATGGGTTTTAGAGTGCTAGAGTTAGAATTAGGTGGGAATAAAGTAATTGATAACAGACCATCAAAAGCAAAAAAGGCAGGCAAAGAAGATCAAAAGGTATTTTTCACACTTAAAGTTTTCTAGCATTAAATCACCACACTTCCACCACCCGAACACTTACATATGAAGTTTGCATTTATAGCGATATATTAGTCAAAACGTAAGACGTTAAAGGGTGGGGCAATTGACAGCAGCCAGAACACCGCTTCATGCAGCATTTGGTGGCCAGCGAGTGACAACTATGGCAAGGTGGTTTGGTGGGTATTTTGCCTATCTACCAGACAAACTTTATTCACCCAACCAAAAAAAAAAAAAACAAAAAACAAAAAAAAATCTTTTAAAAATCAATTTAATGAAAATGGATCAAATAGGAGAAGGTGGTGGTTAGGGTTTATTTACACCTTAAACGTTTGAAAAAAAGCTCATTGGGCAGAGCACAGGGCAGTTGTAACCTCTGTCATGCCAACATCTCTTTTTTTCCCTCCAACAAAAGAAATACTTTTCGCAATAAATAAAAAAACATAATAGAGAAGTAAGACCCCTACACAGAACAGGAAAACATAAAAGTATAAAAACTAATATTACATTCGCTTACTGAAGTTAACAAGGTGAAGCTCTGGTTTTCTCTGCGGGAAACCAAAAGAAGATATATTGCAGCTGTTCAGAAGCCCAAAATCACAGAAATCTTTGGATAAATACAAGTAGACGTTCATGTTGTACAGTAATACAATGCTGCACTTTTTCGCCCGCTGAGAATCAGATTGAGAAGGCCAAAATTTGCCAGGTATTACTGCTGTAACAAATTCTTACAATTCCTTAACCAAGAAGCTTCCATTAGAGAGTGGGAGCTTATGTTCTCTCCGGCAGAGCTCTCATCATTAGCATCGCTCCTTTATGCCGCGGTTGGGGGCACTTAGAGAACTATAATGGAGTGATATGGCAGCAAAGACTTTCCACAATGCAGTCATTGTATCGGAGTGGGCACTTTATGAGCAATCATGGGTAGAGGTGCACATCCCTATTAAAATGAATAGTTTAAAGCTTCAATTAATTAATTAATTAATGTAATCAGTTAATTATTATCCCATTAAAAGTACGTAAAACTCATTGGCACAATGCCCCTGATTCATCAAGCAGAATCGGATGATCGCTCGCGCATTCGTATTTGCGATCCGAAATCGTACGCCGTCGCGCTATTCAGCAACTGAAAAAGCTTGCGGCCGGAGCCGCGCATCTCCGGCATCTTTACACTGGTGAGCCTGC
>NC_092860.1:147982612-148004395 GCF_032062135.1 Pyxicephalus adspersus | reverse complement strand
TCGCTGGCCGCGCGTACTTTCGCGCTTCCAGCGAGCGTGGATTTTATTGATGAATCAGGGGCAATGTGTTTTAATGCATACCTTGTCCTGGTCATTGGAAGAAGGCCAACCAAGTACTAAATGAATAACTGGGAGGGTCAAAACACTGTTCTTGATCCATGATTCCCTTAATCCCTGAGTGTCAGAATTTTTTTTTTCATTTTAGCTATCTTTTAGTTCAGCACATCATTTGTAGCCTACATTTATACATATTTTTTTTCCAAAGACAGATAGTGATTAATTTAGTAGCACAATTTGATTTATATTTTTTTACTCCCTTGGTTCAAGTTGGAATAAATAATAATAAGTTTGAAAAGACTGATGTTCCTGTAATTGTTTTCAGCACAACATTTGCATGTGCCCATATATTATACACAAAATATAATCAGATAAATCTGCTGATTAAATGATATCACATTAGTGTGACTTTAATGTAATATAACAGAATGGCAAAGCTCAAGGTGATCGTATGCTTTCCACTTAAAGAAAGCTTTATTCCTCTTCAAACGCTTCATTGTGATGCACAAAGGGAGAAAAATGGTTTGTGTGAATTGTTAGCATAACATTAAAATTAGATTAAGTCAGACTGATGAGGGCACAAATTAGTGCATGAAGTTTACAATTGCTAAAAATTGTGAATGACATTGTGTTTGCTCACCTTAGCATTTGATGCTTGAGCAGTAAATAAAAATGCCATACAGATCATCAATTTTATTCATGTGCTTTTTATTAATTTGTATTTGTTTATTATTGAATTCTCTGGATCTGGTCAGCAGAGATCAGATCCTGACCCTCAACCCCTCCACAATTTATCTCTGCAGCAACAGATCTTTTCCAACATTGATCAATTGATGGCTACAACCAGCTGGCAATACATCACTATAACAATGATCACATGCTACTGGAAAAGACTGAACAGAGCTATAGCTTCTATATTTGCACATCTTGACTAGATGCAAGTGTCTTCATACTATTTATGATACTATTAGATGTTGCATCCTTAGATCCAGGACTTACGACCACTATCCCCTGAAGCATCAATTTTTACCACCTTGGCGTCCACTGGGTGGCCATTGGGTTGCCACTGATAAGATCACATTATCACTAGCATTTAGGTCTATTCCTAGTGCTGTCTCCACTTTGACGCATACCCATCAAGGCATTTTGATAGTTCTATACCTCCATCCAATAGCCAGTCCACTGCTTGCATAAAAGATGAGGGATCTTGAGAAAAGTATTGAGGCAGACTACTATGATGGCTCCAAAAAACTTTGCCACCCGCTGCCCCATCCCATCACCCAAAACCTACCTGCATAGAATCGCTCATTCAATAAAAGAAAGTTGCAATAAAAATAAAAAAAGGTTTACTAAAAATGATAATAATAATAATAATTTCTCAGGATGAGTAGGAGGTAAGGAGGAATCAGGCAAGGCAAAATATAAACACATCAAACTTCAGCTTATTCACCAAGACCTATATTAAAAGAAAATCCAAACAACAAATAATTGTATATTATGACTATATAGAAGACAGTGGTGAATATTTGAGTCTTTTTTTTTTTTTCTTTAGCATATTTTGGAGCTAGTACTGGTTAACATTTGGTAAGTCGGTATCTAATATATCTCCTGTTGTTCTTGAGTTTTTTTTCTATATAAAGAATCAGCATCATAGACAGAATTTAATTTCTTCAGAAGGATACTTAATATTTTTCTCATGGTAGGTTCTCTTTGATCATTCAAATTCTAAACTGAAAACATGCCAAGCTGCGGCATAACAATATATCAGAATCCAAATCACTACATAATGTAACCAAACATTTTCTGGCTAATGCTCCCATAAATAATGAAAGGAAATATGAACACAATGAGAACTAAAATGAAATACAGCAGGTGTTTTGCCTTTTTTTTCCTACTTTGCTTCATTTTTCGTTAAATTTGCCGGACCCCCTGGCAGCCATTTCCAGATGCGATGTGTGAATCGCATGTCTCGCATGCCAATTTGTTTGCTTGACTCTCTTGGGTTTGGCTTTGTTTATTGTAATTTACTTCTCTGTATTTATTTCCTAACTGTCAGTATTAAGAGATTACGCTACAATTTACTAGGCTGCCACTCAGGGCGATGTAGAGAATCAGAGAGTTTTTTTTCTATTATGTCTATTTACAGTTGTGCTAGTAGTAAAAAATGGGGAACATGTTACTTTCTCTCATTTATTGGGTGACTCATTTAAATTGCATCTCTAAATGTTAGTTGTTGAAAGCACTGTGTATCAGTTCTTTGTGTTTCTTGTTACATTACATAGCTACTGATCTTCCACAAACTTTTTTTAGCTTATTGTATACCTTCCTGTCTACATACATGTGATATTCACATGGCTGGCTCAACATCTGGTCCCTTTAGCCTTTCAGCTTTACGTTCTGTCCTCTCATTTACCCCCCATTTTCAGAACTTTTCCATGTCCTATCACCTCCTCAACATCTCAAAAATCCCCCCCCCCCAACCTGTCCCCAGAGACCACCAAACTCCTTGTACATGCTCTTATAATCTCTCGTCTGGACTACTGTAACATCCTTCTCTCTGGTATTCCACTAACTCGACTCTCTACTCTACAATCTATTATGAATGCTGCAGCCAGACTCATCCATCCATCCTCTTCTGCTGCATCTCTTTGTAGTTCTCTCCATTGGCTTCCATTTCACCTTAGAATCAAATCCAAGCTCCTGTGCTTCGCCTTCAAATCCCTCCACAGTACTTGTCCCACTTACATTTCTGACCTGATAGAAAAATACCCCCCTAGCCTTCCTCTTTGCTCCTCCAATGACCTACTACTGACATCCTCACTCATAACTTCATCACACACAAGGTCCAGAGCGTCTCCAACTCTCTGGAATGGTCTTTCTCCTCCTATTCGGCTTGCTCCTACTTTCTGCTTACTTAAAATAGAACTCATTTTTTCAAACTTGCCTACCCATCTTCTTGTTTCTCCTAAACCCTCACTACTTTCCACCATTACATATCTCCCCTCCTATTATGTGTTACTTCCCCCACCTCCTAGATTGTAAGCTCTTTGGGGTAGGTTCCTCTCCTCCTGTGTCATCGCCTGTATTCTGTCGTTTGCAACTCCTATTTATTGTACATTGCTGCGTAATATGTTGGCGCTATATATTCTGTTTAATATTAATAAGATTTCAGCCTGGTCACTGTTCACTCTTTCACAGTTACCTGCTGTTCTACACCTCATGGACCCTTCCCTGGGAATCCCAAAAGCTAGTGATATTTAATAACTATTACTTCTTTGACTTTGAACTAAAGGTAGAGAATTTCCCAGTGGATTATGATAAAGAAGCCTCTGTAACTGGCTGGTGGGGCTTTGCCCTTGGCATCTTTGATCTGGATAAGATGGAACCCACATACAAACAGCAGAAAAAGTACTCCCATGAGCCACTTTCGATCTTTTCAGCAGTGGGTGCCCTTCTATGCCTACACCAGGTTTCTTTAGTTGTTGGTCAATAAGCAGTTACAATTCTACACTCTTGCTCTTGGAACAAACAAGGCACTAATTCTGTAGCTCTCAGTCAGGGCCCATCCCAGCAAATGAAAGCTAAATTGACTGGTTGTGAACTTTCTATTGCTCTCGATTCTCTGGGGATACAAATTGACATTCACTTCTAGAAGTGTTCCCAGGAGGAGCCTCAGCAACCAATATCATTACTACATCCCCACAGTCTCCCTCTCTTTAGTATCCTTTTGTGTTTACTCTGCCCTATGTCATCTCTCCAGAAGAAACCTATGCAATTTGACTGCTCACTTGACCCTAGAAGAAAGGACCCATTGGCATATAAGGTCATTGTATCTTTAGTAGACAGAAGGGACATTCTATTAAACAATGTCTACAGTGGCTGGAAAACTCCAACATCCAGTGTGTCCAGAGGGAGACATGCTAAAAATCTCTTCTCATCTATTTTCCAATTCCCTACAATATTGTTGCAACTGTACAATAATTCTGTTTCTTTCTTTCATTGTTGCTCTCCTTTTTGTGGGTCTGACAAGTTTAGCCTAGTAAGCCTACCAAACACCATTTGTTATGCTGAATAAGCCAAGGTCACTTTGTCTAAGTTTTTAAGTTTAAAGGCATCTTGATTTATACCGTCCCTGTCCAGAAGACAAACTGCATTGGCCACTGATATATGAATGTTTAAATCAGCCAAGTCAGCAATCAAGCAATACAAGAGGTCTAGGTCACACAGATTGGAAAGAAGAATTGGTTCTTTACAACAAATTGGCCTCATTATTTGAAACTGATTGGATTCTTCATAAGAAAGTCATCAGCTCTTGTGATTAACATAGGACGATTACAGCTAAAGAAAATCTCTAAGGATAGATTAGTAAAACAGCCACACAAATTAAAGAAGCATTTGCGACCAAGATGGCAAATTGTAACAGAATGTGAAAACCAACTGAAGGCCATCCTAACAATGTCATAATTTTAGAAAACATCATACAAATATAAAACATTCTCAGTTCCACTAAACTAATAATTCCATGGGGCAGGAGAATTCCATGGGGCTTCAATGGCTATACATTTTATTGATAGTGCATAGTGTAATGGAAAGTACTACTAGATTGTAAGCTCTTCGGGGCAGGGTCCTCTCATCCTGTATCACTGTCTGTATTAGTCTGTCATTTGCAATCCCTATTTAATGTACAGCGCTGCGTAATATGTTGGCGCTATATAAATCCTGTTTAATAATAATAATAATAATAATAATAAAAGTATATAGTAATATTTGCTATGTTATAAATATGCCTCTAAACATTCTTGTGTGTGTAATTCTTTTGTAGAGGTATTTAGTTTAGCTTTGTGTCATGTGTCCAAAGCCTCTATCCCAAAAATAAATATCTTTTGAGCTGACTCGACCTTATTTTTTTCTTTTTAAAACACCCTCTATTCGAAGAATATAAAATGGTTAAGACACTAACATAATTTTGGTTCAGGCTGATCCATTCCAAAAATGTGCAGTCAGCTCTAGGTTCCAGAGCCAATTGTTTATTGCATTAGGTCTAATTCTGCAAGAATCATTAGTGTAAAGTTTTAACAAAATTATTATAAAAATTATTCAAAGGATATGATCACATTGTACAAATACATCCATATCCATTTAGAAAATACAGAAGTGTATCCAATTCCTTATAGCAGAAAAATGGACTCCATGGCAGTGTTTTGAAAAATAAAAAAAGCAACTGCAGCTGCTATACCTGTGCTCCTTCTTGCAATGTCCTCTGCAGAATCATTCATTCATCAGTGAGGAGTAGGAATGAGCGAGTTTTTAAACTCAATCTCGGAACAAATTCGGCCGTTCTTGCTTACCAAAATTGTAACCGAGAATAACCAGTGTAAATTCACTTACAATTTTTGTAAAAATTGTATTTTAATAAAAAAAAAAAAAGATTTTCAAAAAAAAAATTGTGGGATGTGCTGATCAATGAATGCAGCCATTAGGGATGAGCGAGCAAAAATTTTTAAATCGGGTCTTGCCGCGAATTGGGACATTCTCGCTTACCGAAAATGTAGGCGAGAACGGCCTTTGTAAATTTGGCCGGCGAAACCGAAGTTTTGGGACCTGCAAGAAGCTGTCAGCTCTTGCAGCCCTTTACTAGTTGTATGTGTTCTTGGATAGAGCACCTCCGCTCCCCTGATTGCTGTTGCAGTTCTGTACTATGTGTTCCTGGATAGGGTTTCTCTATCCAGGAACACAGTGTGAGTCTCACGGCTGGCTGCACGTGAATGAATGCAGCGTGTTCATTCATAAACGCAAGCCAAATGACTTACTCTGAGAGGAGGAGTATCGCTGCTGCATTTATGAATGGAGCGGTGAGAATCCTCCTCTCAGTGTGAGTTCCCCGGGCCCAAACATGTAGGCGAGAAAGAAAAATCTTCCTTTCCTCAGCCAATCAGAGAGCACTAGAGGTTTTGAATTGGGAGACTTGTCCCCATTTAATCTCTAGTGCCGGGGATCGCACACAGAATTCATTCATTCATGCAGCCCTGGAAATCCTCCTGTACTGATTTCCTGGAACTTCCGATGGGTTTGAGGGAATTTTCATTCGGTTTTAAAGTAATATAATAAAGAAAAAAAACAGATAAACCAAATCTGGTTTATCTAAGAACAAACAGTTTTTTTATGGTTGATAACATAAAAAATGCATGCATCAAAAGGAATAAGTTTTGGATCCTATATATATACAGATAGTCTCCGGGTTACATATGAGATAGGGACTGTAGGTTAGTTTTTAAGTTGAATTTGTATGTAAGTTGGAACAGGCACATTATTTTATTAAATGCAATTAGAATAGATGTTTGTCTCAACATATTATTAGGCTTTGTGGTGTCAGTTACTGTATAAAATCCTCACTGTGGGTTGAACTCAAAAAAGGCAAAAAAAAACTTCATGGTGCCTAGACATTCATTAACTTTTGGAGCAAGCTGTGCTTTGATATGCAAAAATAAACCACTGCAGAGTTTGTCTTAGTCATTAAAGAGTTACAACCAAAAGACTTCTTCTGCAAGTCACGCGAACCGCCCCCCTCTGCCAAGCCTCTGTACTGCACAGGAGCAAGCAGGGATGACCCGTTCGTATCTAGGAGTCAACAGTATGTTGGATGTCCTTAACTTGGGGACTACCTGTACTAACACAAGTGATAACTATCCAACAAAATATTAGCATGTAATCATCAAATCAATAAAAATCAATTTAATTTCAACAATCGTTTCTCAACACTTGCTTCTTCAGGGATGTAGGTAACCAGATATCAAGTAACTAAATGGTCACACTAACTGTGAGTATAAATGCCTGTTATTCAGTGTCAAGTGTCTATTTTCTGTGGAGCAGTCATTTCAAATACAGCATTATGTTCCAGATATTTAGTTAGAAAGGGACTGTCTTGTATGGGAGAAGTCTAGTCCTAAATTGTAGGTGGGGTTCAAGAACGACTTGGTGTATAGGGGAAAATCAGCCAGAATACAGATCTGCCAAAAAGTTCTAGGCTACTTGGTGGAATGCAAAAAAATTATAAAAAGTGATAAGAAGGCAATTTTTCCAACTCTACATATAAAAATGGTTCTTTACAGTAAACTTTAAACAGTCTGCCATTGAAGCTGGCTGAAAGCAACCTATCAGAAGTCTTCTAAAAATGGTCTGTGCTACACATTGCTACTATTTCTTATAAAGTAGAGACTTTGTACTCACCTGTGCCAAAGTGTCTCTTCTAAGTGAGATGCAAACCTTTGCTATGGTTTTTGTATACAGTGTTCTTTTTTGGCCTTCTGTAAAGCTCTACAGAAAATGATGGCGTTCGAGACCTATGTGCACTTACCAGTAAACCATTGCTAAACATTTTAGTAGCCCATATTTTTTATTTATTATATATTGTGCTGAGCATATTATCATCTAACATCTCTTTTTTAACAAAAAAACAGAGGACAATGACTGTATTGCAGTAAGATGATTTATCTAATCCTCCATCTAACTCTCCAAAAAACATTTCAATTTGCTGCTTTAAATTTTAGGCTTTTTCTTTTTAATTAAATTATTAATACATTTATATAAATACTTTTTTATAATTCATAGTTCTAAATATAACACATTTTATTCTTCTAAACCAGAGGTAGGCAAACTCCAGCCTTTAGGCCAGATACGGCCTAGCCAGTATTCCAGTCCGGCCTAACGCCCCCCTATTTATTTATTGTTGGATCCGGCCTAATTGAATTATCTCGTTATTGTGAGTTTTCCGCGATATCATCGAGTTCCTGCACAGTAACACCAATTACTATGCCTAAAGAGCAGAAGCAACACGCAGCTACCGGTTGTGTCTTCAACCCTGAATGGACTGACAAATTATTCTTTGTCCAATGCGGCAACAAAGCCCTGTGTTTAGTGTGCAATGACACCAACAGAACTTTCAAGCGGTCGAATCTCAAGGGGCATTTTGATGCCAAGCATGTGCATACGTACAGAGATTTTCCTTGACTTCTACCATCAGCTGCCACATGCTCAGTTTCCAATGGTGTTAGCCCATGCCAAGCGTGTGATTGCAATGTTTGCAGCACTTATTTGTGTGAGCAGCTGTTCTCCAAGATGAAGTTTTGTAAGAACAAGCTGCACTCTCAGCTCACTGACAATCACCTTAATGACATTCTGTTGTTGAACTCCTCATCATTAGAACCTGATATTGTATCTGTCTCTAAGAACATGCAACATCATGCTTCCCATTGATCGTACTGTATTTTTAAATAAAAAGCCTTTCCTTGGACACTTTGTTTCTTCTGGCCTAGTGTGCCTTCTTGACCTCCTGAAATGGCCTAGTAGTCCAAAAAGTTTGCCGACCCCTGTTCTAAACAGTTATATTCTCACCTCCACTGTATTCATAAAGGCTGTTATTGATATCATCTAGGATGGACTACAACCGTGTGTACATTTTTACATCAAGGACACAGCATTCCTGCCAAGATCAGATATTGTTAGTATTTTCTAAACGTATCTACATTTTTGTGGCTTGGTTTAGTTATCTGGTAAAACTGAAGTTTAATTTGATTATAGTCTGACTATTTGGGTTTCTAATGAGATTTTGATGAGAGAGAAAAAAAGAAATTCAATTCATTAAAATAAAAGGGGCTGACCCAGGTAACTAGGATGTATTTACCAACCACCATGACACATAACACCAAATTTCTTGGGAAATGGCCATGATGGCTGCTTTATTGTCACAAAAGATAAATGTAAAACATTTACAACTAGCCCACATTTACCAATACCCTTTTAAGACCCCACATCTGAGGTGGTTCTCCGTTCTGTCCACCCTAAAAGATGACCTCCAATGACCTCAAATGCCCTTTGTATTTAAAATACTCACCCTTTGCCCCTACTCCCTTCAAACCTGAGTGGGCAGGAGGGAAGCCTGCTACCTTTCTCCTAACTTACCCCCCCCCCCCATGTCCTCCTTGTCCCACTTTTAAAACCTCTTTTAGAGCCTCCACCCTTTTTTAAAACTGATGGAATCAGTCAGATGGAATCTGGATGAATTGATCAATTTTTTTTTTAAAATAGAAGGTTTAAAAAGATTATTTTGTCCATTTTTCTGTTCTGTACAACACTAATTGTCCTGTGAAAAAAACCAAAATTTGAGGCCACAATAGTAAAAAATTGCTGGTCCCTAATTGCAACTAAGTGCTGCAATTTCAATTAGTTAGCTGTCACCTTATGAGAAAACAGGCAAATGTTATTGGCAGCAAGCATGGCACCAAATTCTTTTATTTATTTATCTAGTCCTATCTTTCATGATGATCTCCAAGCTCTGTCCCTGACTTGCAGTAGAAGAAGATAGTACCTTGTCCTTATAACTTTACAACACTGAATTTTCATAAACACGGAAAGATTTGCTAATCTAGACAATTATCCCCACAGTGCTCAAATCAGGTGTCGGCTCTTGGCATTTCTCAGCCTTAGATGTTCATATTCAAACAAAAACAAAAGAGCTGCAAGTCCTTAAATCATAAATATGTTGAATAAACCCTTGGTACAAAAGGCTTTTCACTTGGGCTCTTCAGCTGACGCATTTCACTCAAAGGCTCAGTCGTAGACCATAGAGCTAACAGAATTGTTAGAACAGGAAATGTTCTTATACCCATATCAAATACCCAAAGAGTAACACCTGTTGCTGCATGAGTAGAGCTGATTAGAAACTAAATCAACAGCAAAATATGTTAGATATCCCGATAACAGGTTTGATGCAACATGTCACAGTACTCACTGGCAAGATGGTGGACTCTCCATGTCACGGACTGGCATGGCCCTTGCATGAACAAAGTGCTGAGTCTAAAGCACCAATCTCTGGCTTTACCAGTGCACCCCTCAAGAGCTGGTAGACTTTGGGAAGATGTGATTGTGGTGCAGTAGCGTAATCAAAACAGGCCAAGGTCAAGACAGCCAGCAATCAGGAATAGTCAGGATGAAGCCAGGATCAAAAAACAGACAGACAAGGTGCAGTTCCTGTTCATGAAGCAAAGTTCTAGACAAGGATTGTCAGAAGTAACACATACTGGAGCAAGAAGACATGGTAATAATCACCCTATTCTGGCAACATCCTGTTGCCGTTCACTTCTTCTTTCATATCAGAAAACCCATGTGACTGGACAGAAGATCATGTGACATGTGAATACTAATACCCACTACCACAAGGAGTGCCACATGTAAAGCATGTGAGATGTTTCCATTTCCACCAACAGACGGAGCGCATCTGCAGAAGATTCTAGACCCTGGAGACAAAAGGACTGATTTCAAGGCATCACATGGAGCAGACCAGAAAGTAGACACAACATGAGGACCATGAGATTTAAAGGGCAAAGTTGCTGGGTAGAGAGAGATTCAAAGGAGCTAATGAGCACACAGATCCCCTGGTCTTTACATTAATAAAAGAAATTCCCTTCCAAAATGATCCACTAGGTCACAACAACAACATTATCGGATGGTCTGGATAACACCAGCGACCAATGGTTGTTGCTGGAAACAATCTTTTGTTTCCAATGACAGATGAATGAATGAGCGCTATACACACATCACCGTTCTGTACTATGGAGAGAGGAGGGACGAGAATGAGCAAGCTGCACCCCATTGCTTTCTCTTTCATAAAAGTGAGCAGCTGTCAAGTCAGATTTATTAACAAAAATTTGAGAAAGAAAGGTAATAGAAGGGGTTTAATAACTAAAAATGATAATTATTCATAAAAGTTCTTTCTACATAGTTACAAATAATAAAATATTATGACCAAGGCCCCTTGAAATATCATAGGATTGAGATGTCCAAACTATATATCAATTACTACACGTAATCCACGTGACCGTGTTAGTCTTTTCACCCAATGTGTTTCGCTTATACGGGCTTCTTCAGGGGTATTGTTTGGACTTAATAGATAAATGGTATTGTTTGGTCTAAATTATTAAATATGATATAATACATATATGAATAGGAGTACAAACAATAATAATAACTTGTACAATGTAATATCCCATGATATTACAATGGGCCTGGGTCATAATATTTGATTATTTGTAATTTTGTATGAAGTAAGAACTTAAAATACAAAAAATACATAATTATCAATTATCAAACTCAAATATTTGTTATTAACTAACTACAAGGGGTGGCTATGATCATACAGCTTTCATGCATATTTTAGAGAGACGGAGGTAAACCTTTAAAAATTATTGCCAGATTTATTGCTAATCAATTCACTGTGGCAGATTAATGAAAGGAACAGAAGATTTACACCCGAGACAAGCACATCCGTAGCTATACTGTTCACATAGGTTAATGCAGAAACATTGAAATATTTAACTATTGCAAAGTTGCCTTTCTTTTTTTTACGTCTGCATGCATGGCAATATGGCACTGAAATGGAAATAAAGCTAGATAAAGTAAATAAAGTAAAAAAAATGTACTTTGAGCTTTAGAATTTTGGTGTGTTACAAGTCTGTTATAATTTTAATCAGGGGAATTTTTTAATTACATTTTGCAGTAAATAGGAAAAAAAATGTTTTTTTTATTTATGTAATTTATTTTTTATTTGTTACTATGTTATAATATTATTAAATGATTACTAATTTAAATGATAAACTAAGATTAATATTTACTATTCATTCCCAATAGAACCAATGTATTTTATGTAAGAGCAGACTGCAAACGCTAAAAAGTGTAATGTACAGATTAGAGAGTTCACCAAAACAATAAAAACACTCTGGAACTTGGAGATTAAGGGAGAAAAACTCCTGGGCACTCAAGTAGTTAAGTAGTTCAGTACCAGGGAGTATTACAGCTACTGCTAATTTTCTCTAATCACTTTGGTGCTTGACATTTACAGCCCCTTTCTCACTTTGAAGGATCCTGTAATTGGATGGTGTTCTCCAGCAGCGAAAATGTTAATTACAGTGGAAGCCTGATAGGTACCAATTCATTCTCTTAAGCCTAATGAATGCTTATTAAATAATTAAGACGAAAAAAAAAAAACACAGGCGTCACAGAGTTATTATTTTGTCACACGACAGCCAAAACCAGACGTGGAAAAAAAAAAAACTGAAAGCTTTATAGGCAAAGGGCAGGCATATTATAGAGGAGTAAATTTTCTTATCTGCCTTCTCGGAGATACTGCCAGAAAAAGATAGGGAGGAAAAAAAATTAGGCTAAGCCTAAGACATCATACAAAAGCGCTATTGATTTTTTTTCCCCATACTTGCTGTTCAGCGGGAGATAAAAATCACTTGAAATTTCTGAGAATTTAAGTTATCTAATTTCAAGGCTTTGCCACTCAACTTAAAAATCTAGTGGTACATGAACGTTGACAGGGTGACATTTAAAAATGCACCAATCCTATAGAAAAAAAAAATTTAAATAAAGGCTAAGTAGGGAGGAAGGAGAAAAAAAATCTATGATGGGTTATATTTGTGAACCATTTATTTTTACGATCCCTGGCAAAACGAGGGTGCCTCTTGACTAAATTGCTCTGCAAACAATTTATTTGAAGCAAAGGGCCATAAAATATATTTTGCTACTATTTATATGCAGAGCGTTGATTTGTTTTGTTAGGGACTCAGAGAGCAAAGTGGAGATGGCACACTTAGTTACAGTGACGGAATATAGCATGACAAAATGTAGCAGCTGTGTAATGGCATCACTAGAAGGACTGTTACTGGGAAAATATCACTTAGGGTATGAAATTAAGAAGTGTACATGCTGAATGAAGAGACGCTGCTTAACAGCCAGGTCTTGTGCTGAGAAGACAAATTGCTATTTTTTTTCTTTCTGAAGTTTTTCAAACTGAGAAAGAGGGGAAGTTCTGCAAAGAGGATTTGAAAAATATATTTTTGCGTAGAATAGGCCAACATATGGACATTAGAATGTGCTAAATATGTTTTTAAAAAACCTTCCTGACTTCTGAAGCTGAAGGCTCTGTAGAACAATTCATCAACAAAAATTCCATGCTGACTTTGATAGCTGAAGGCACTGTGGAGCAATTCATCAACAAAAAGCAATGGGCATACAGGTCAGCATACTGTCTGAGGGAGTCCAGCACTTTACTCCATGTCTTGTAGCCAGACAGGATTGAACCACGTCAACCTATTTTCATTATTTGGATGTGCTTTCAACCAAGATTTATTCTTCTATCAGTCAAGGGTCCCTGCAACTCAAAGTGCCTTCATTTAATACATTTGTTGGGGATGCCTATTTTACCACAAGGTTTATGCAAAATAATGTTTGCAAGATTTCAAGAAAACTTTTTTTTTTTTAAGTAATCATAACTGACCACGGTTTAAAATGAAAAAGATAGGGTGAAAAGGGCTAGAACTTAGTTTTTGATGGCATTTGTCACCCTTTGTGGTCCATAAGACTGGAACCATCATTATTGTTTCTCCATTGGTAAAACAGCAATCAAATATCTGTAAAAGATTATAATTTTCCACACAATGAAACACAAAGAAATATCTGGAGCCCACTTTAAAATGACATCTAACATATCAATGTTATTTCCCAGGAAAAGCTACCATCGTGTAGACATCCAAAGCATCAAGACAACTGACATGTGCTGCCATCTTGGATGCCATGTTAATAGACTTAGCTGACTCTGAGCTGTCATTCAAGCGATACTCTATAATACTCCTGCTATCTTCTTCCCTGGAAATGACATAAAGGTGGTACAGAAAACACCACAAGTAATGCTGATATACTGGTCAAAAGATGTAAGATCAGGTCAACCACGATGGTCAACCACCAGGTTATTACTGACCATGCCAATTTTTTGCCCAGTCTATGCAGGGCCGCCGAAAAAAATTCCAAGCCCTGTTAAAAAGGTGTGTGGGCCCTTACTGAAAATTCTACACACATTTGTGTGTGTATATTATTATTTATTTCTAACAGTCGTAGATTACATCAATACATTTAGATAAGCATGTATAGGTATAAATGTAATAATAAAGTCCGCTAACCATCAGCCCGTTTATAGTCTAGAATCTCTTGATAATGTAGACAAATAGGCACGCAATGTCAGTGGGTCCTTTATGCTACAATTACAGCATTTACAGGGAACTTTACCTGTGGAATTATTTTTTCCTTCGCTGTCCTGTAAAGTCTTCGTTGCAGTCCACGATGAATCAGCGTGGCTCGTGTCCTGTTTTCATCTTCCTTTCGGGATTCGGTAGGAAAGCAAGTAAAAGAAATCCGAGCAAAAAGTTTGAAGCTAGGAATAAACACGTGACAACACTCATTGATAGGCACTTTAACAAGTTTTTGTTCGTTAAATCTTGAATGCACTGTAATATCACTGTAATGTCACTCAAAAGTATTTTGTCATTGTCACGGCCTTCTATTGCTTCGCGCTCGATCTGGTAAGTGAAAGTTGTCACAATACAATAAAAATAAAATAAATAAATGTTTAAATTATAATAAAAATTATTGGAGGAGTTGGGCTTCATGGGCCCCCTTGAACTTCATAGGTCTCGGAGCGATGTGCCAGCTGCACCCCTTTTTCCACGGGCCTGACTCTAACACTGCCTCCCCCCAGGAAAAAGAGTTCTTACTGGTGATATACATGACCGGGGTACAGTATAAGAAGCCCTCGCTGCCCGACCAATCCATTCCTCCACCCAACAATACCCCTTTAACAATAAAGACACTTACACTTTGTGTTGGAAAAAATTGGCCACAGCAGCCCCTTTTATTAACACCATGTTCCATTTTAACCATATACAATTTTATAGGCCCCAACAAACCCTTCCTTTTAAACATCAGATTACAATGGAACAACACTTCCTATAGGTCCATGAAAGACACCACTCCTCCTTCATCATCTTGACGTTTTTTCATCCACCGCCAGGCCCCCAGCTGCACATACGCAGGCTCAGGGACAGTTAGCGGATCTCCCACCAATACCTTCGCCTCCACAACAACCAACTGTCATGCAAGGCCCACATTACTGTACCGAAAACCCCAACCTTTTGTGTCCCCCATCTCCCCTATATTTTTCCATTACCCCACCTCTAATTTTCATGGACCCAAAACAACAACATGCCACTGGCCGGCTGCTTATGACAATAACATCCCCCCCTTTTTAACTTTTAGGAATGGAGGGTGGGTGCACTCAGTCCCCTGACAAATTTAAAATGCTTCCCCCCGCACCTCGGGCCCTCCTGTTAACTCTTTACTCTTCTTAAATTTCCTTTGCTTCAGGCCTGCTTTTTTGGCTGTCAAAAAGTTGGTAGAGGCACTGATTGGGAAAAGAATAGTACATTTTTATCAATGGTTATTTGATCCACTCATTGGGGATGCCCTATTTTGTAATAGATTTGTTTTTGATTGTGCTGGATGTTTATGTTGAACCTAATGTCAAATCTATTTGAAATATTGACCAGCAAGTAACCAGCATTAGAAGAAGCATGGTCCATGATCTGGAAGAAGCAAAGTTGTTTGCTAGAAAATTGACTCATTGGGCCTAGTCTCCAAGACTGGGGAAGAACCTGGGTGATCCAGTAGAGTCCAGTAAGTCCAGGATTGAAAATACTTGCAAATGATTTCAACAAACCTATTTCAGGCTTGCTGGATCTACCAGGTTCTCCCATGATAATCTATCTTCTCCAGTCTTGGAGAGCATTAATACATCAAGCCTATTGATTTATTGAGACTAATTGGGTCTGTTTGGATGACTCAGTTGAGTAGCTGAATTTGCTAGCATTTACAGACACATTGCAAGGAAATAAAAAAATAATTTATGGAAAGGAAAAAAGCTGCAAGAATTCATTTTATATACTTAATTTTTCTGTGCAATGATTTAGGTTGGTGACAGAGTCTCTTTAAATACTTTTTTTATTAAAGCTCTTTTTTTAATCCTTTTATATAGTTGTATCTTTTATCTTTATAAAAGCAGGACTGCACTAAATGTTCAGACAATCTATCGGACTGAACCTGGCATTTGGATAGAGTGTCAGCTATTTGTCACCCTTGCGTAGAAATTACAAACACTCCAGAATGTTTGAAGTAAAGCCTCACAGCAGGACAGTACTTAACGTGCTCTATTGTCATCATTAAATTGAAGTCTGCAAAGTGTCTGCCATTGACCTTGAAAACACTCTGATGTCTCCAGACTGCCGAAGCTGTTAATAAAATATCATCCAACTCAGTATTGTTAAACAGGGTTTGAAAAAATATATCTATGCAATTTAGGCAAATCTCCAAGCAAACCTTTTACTGTTTTTTTTTCTTTGTCCTTCTCTATACAGTGCTGGGCATTTTAGCAAATTTAGAAGCCTTTACCTTTGCCAGTTCACCAAATATTCCCCAACAAACCTCAGATTAGATTTCCTGATCCGCCATTTTTTTTTGTAAGTAAAATTAAACTCACAGGGGATCTTTGGTGCTCCATAGAAGGCATTGCAGGTGTCAGAATTCCATTTAACCTGGAACTTTCATTAAAATACCATTTAGCTCACATAGTAACATAATTACATAGTAGGTTAGGTTAAAAAAAGACACCAAGTATATCAAGTTCAACCACTAAGGAAATAAACATATCCCAGATATAAAACCATTTAAGACATAGTTGGTCCAGAGGAAGGCAAAAAACCCTGGTACAATTTGTTTCAACAGGGGAAAAAATCCTTCCTGATTCCATGAGGCAATCGGATGTTCCCTGAAACAAGTCACTGTTATTTTTGCTTTAAAGCCTTAATCCCCAGTTATATTCTGTGCTTCTAGAAAATCATCCAGCTTTTTCTTCAAGCAATCTATAGTAGTTGCTGAAACTACTTTCTGAGGGAGCCGATTCCACATTTTCAGAGACCTTACAGTGAAGAATCCCTTCCTTATCCGGAGCTTAAACTTCTTTTCCTCCAGACGCATAGATTGCCCTCTTGTTCTTTGTAATTATCTCATAGTGAATAATGGGGAAGAGAGTTCTCTATATGGACAGTTTATTTATTTATACAGGGTGATCATATCCCCTTTATACGTCTTATCTCAAGGGAGAATAAATTCAGTTCAGCTAATCTCTTCTCAGAGCTGAGCTCCTCCATTACTTTTATTAGTTTAGTTGCCCTTTTCTGCACTCTCTCGAATTCCACAATGTCCTTTTTGTGAACTGGTGCCCAAAACTGGACTGCATATTCCAGATGTGGTCTGACCAATGCTTTGTACAGGGGCAGGATTATGTCTCCATCTCTGCAGTCTATTCCTCTTTTATTACAATAAAGTATTTTGCTAGCTTTAGATATTGCAGCTTGGCATTGCATGCTGTTATTAGGTCTATGATCTACCAGAACCCCCAGATCCTTTTCCATTTCTGACTCCTCCAAATGTATTACCCCAGACAGTAACCTTAATTTTGAAGAGCTATTGATCCCTCCACAATCCAATTCCTAGAGATCCCACACTGTCCTAGCTTCATTTTTCCTTCCAGTGAGGACAGGACAGCGACCGTGGACATCTTTATTCTTCTTCTGGCTCCTGCTCACGTCAGCTGATCCTACACTGCACAGACCTAAGATTTGTTCATGTGTCTTAGTGAAAATGTAAAAAAAAAAAGTGCATGCATAAGATTGGAACATATTTTTTCTTACATTCCATGAAAGCCCCTTAAGACTCATGTGTGATCTAGGACATGCACATAAGGAACAGCCCCCCAGCCTCCTGAGATATGTGGCATACGTTCCCCTTCAGCCTTCACGGCCGCAGCAGTGGAAGAAGAGGGGTCTTCCCCGAAAAATACCAAAAAATAGTAAAACAGGATAGCTACCCTTTTATATAATGATAAAAATGTGGTGATAATTCTGCTTGAAATCATCTTCGAGTTCTATCTATTTTACAGCAGCCAGATTCTAAAGAGATCAAGTATGTCTAGTGTTCGGAAATGTCATGGAGTTCAGAGAACCCTGGGAGGACAGCTGACAGCCAAGAGACATGATTTAGTGATATGAAGCTACATAGAGCTGCTATAATTTTATTGCCTGGGATAAACTTTTTAGGTTCTTGGGCAAAACTCTAGGGTCCTCTGATGACCTTCCAGATCACTAGACAATGACCACCGCTATTTCCTATGCGGACGACGCAGCAGGACGTCCCCTACTAATCCTCCCCGATACATAGGATTAACACTAGGGATAAGCGAACACCTGGTAGTTCTGGTTCGCCGGGTTTGGCTGAACTTCGGCTCAAAGTTCGGGTTCGGGTCCAGGTACCCAAAATCGTAAAGTTCAGTACGGACCTGAACTTTACAGTTAGGGTTCGCTCAACACTAATATTAATGGTTAGTGGGTAGGGATGAGCGAACACCTGGAAGTTCGGGTTCACCGGGTTCGGCCGAACTTCGGTTTAAAGTTCGGGTTCGGGTCCGGGTACCCAAAATCGTAAAGTTCAGTACGGACCTGAACTTTACAGTTAGGGTTCGCTCAACACTAATAAACAGTTCTCGCTGTTCAGTTCGGATTCCTACTGTTGTGTCCCTTAATTGCTAAGTCCCTTATTGGTCAGAGCAAACAGAGGACTATGTCTGAATGACCAGACTGACGGGTACATCGTCCACAGACAAACCAAAGTCCATGTTCCAGACAGGCAGGAAGGACAATTGTAGAAATACCAGGAGAATGATTGTGAGAAGATTAGACAATTAATGGTCACATAAACAGTAAGATAGACCTGATCCTAGGGCCTGAGCAGACCCTGGTGACCAGACACAGGCACTCTACTCCCCTGTAGACCATGTTATAACATTATTATTTTGTATCATTTTGTTCCTGTAGCTTGAATCTGCATCATTTTCCATAGCACTAGAAAGGACCCTTGGTGGTCACATTGCCTTGGACTTTACCCTTCCATTCATTACAAATCTTCCAAATACCATGCAAGTCAAGGCATGTTAAATGAACATGGATACAACCCATATGATATGGCGTTCACAAAGACATATGGTCACGTTGGTTTTCATTGATAACACCTTTTTTAACAAAGTGAGGGCTTGATGCCAGCAGGAGTTTGCTATCTTCCGTCGCCTTATCTCTATGTACACAGCGCATTACACGCATTATTGTATGGCAGAACAGAGGTCTGGCAATATTTGGATAGCAATAAGATTTGCACGGACCGACACTAAACAGCTACCGAAAGATTCATAAGAAGAAATCCTATTTGGTTTGATGTCATATTTAATCACCCCTTATTTGCTGATATAAGTAAATGGCTCATTCCTCCACAGATATCTGCCTCTCCATAGCCGCCTCTTCATCTCCTTTTAGTTATCATGAAGTGTGGCGGATTATTGACTTTCAAGAGTATCTCCACTATCCGCAGCAATTTAGTACCTTTCACCGGCTGTCAGCCCTGGAACAAAACGCTAAAAACCTGTAATTTCAGACATAAACATGCTGTGCTCTTAAAAAAGAATTGCATTTCACATTTACAGGGTATTGTTACCTCTTGGAACTGAAATGCAATTAATGAGTGATTGATAAAAAACACACAGTAACAAAGAATATTTTTGTAAGAACAGATGAAGTCTGGCTAAATTGTTGTTATTATGGGCTGTCAGGCTCAACGGAGTGGGGTCAGCACTTGGCAGTGACAAAAAAGGGCAATTTTGTAAGGCAGAGGGAGGAAGAATTGAGAGAATAACTAAAAGCACACAAGTTCAATATGTACATCTATACTGGACCATACAGGGTATAAGCTTCGTTTGTAATAAAATCAATTTTTAATGATCTTTATTGGTACAAGGAAAATGTTATCACCATTGGCGTCTAAAGCATATTACATAGAAAAAAGAAACAAAAAGAAACATCTGAACTCAATATAAAAGCTTAAAAGGTTCACAAATATTAGTCCAATCTCTCCAATATTTATTCCTTCAATCTTATGTGAATAAATAGTCTTTCCTATTACCATTCATTGTGCCCGATTTATTAAACTTCTCCGAGGCTGGAGAGGATACAGGTTCATCAGTGAAGCTGGGTGATTCAGCAAACCTGAAATGGATTTCTTTAAATTATTCTCTTTTTGCTAGCAGATGTTTTAAATCCTGGGACAAATCCATTCCAGGTTTGCTGGATCACCCAGCTTTACTGATGAAAGTGTATTCTCTCACCTTGGAGAGCTTTAAAAATTTAGGTCCATTGTCTTTTTGATAAGGTCAAATGTTGCTCTTGTTAAAAAGCTGTTAAATTTGATAATGTTTTTTTCCTTGCAACAATGCAATACATTGTGTTTTAAAATGGTGTTGATATATAGAATATTTGATAAAAATTTAATTTTGATTAAAAACTTGTATCTTAGCTAAAACGTTGACAACATTTTTTTGATTGATTGATACTACTGCTAATACCTACTAAAATCATCCAATAATGTATGCTTTAAAACCTAAAAGTGTACTGCATCAGCAACTTACTTGGCATACTGGTAACTCCAGCCAATTCTTCTTTGATTTAGAGAAGATGACACATCTGTAATCTACAGGTAAACTCAGTTAACAGACATAGAGAAAAGACTAACACAAGGTACTGTATCAGTTTAGCAGTTCAATAAATACTGAGGGTTGAGTTGTCAGAAAAATGGGGTTTCTGCCAAAAGAAGAAAAGCAAATCGAGAAAAAGCCACAACTACATTAGAAAGGTTTAGGTCTAGAACCTGAATGAATCAATTACCTAATAACAGCCCAGACCTCAATCTAAAAAAAAATATGTAGCAAATTTAGAAAATTGCTGTGCTAATGATTAGGGATGAGCGAGCAAGTTTTTAAAACTTGATCTTGCAGCGAATTTGGCCGTTCTCGCTTATCGAAATTCGCCAAACCAGACTGAATTTTAATTTAAAAAAAACAAAAAAAACGCGGGCTGTGCTGTGCTACGGCTGCATTCTTTGATCAGCTAAGTGTGCGATCCCCGGCACTAGGGAATAAATGGGTACAAGTCTCCCCATTCAAAACCTCTAGTGCTCTCTGATTGGCTAAGGAAAGGAAAATCCTGATGACGCTCAAGCGTTAATTAACCTCTAGTGCT
This sequence comes from Pyxicephalus adspersus, assembly GCF_032062135.1. Taxonomy (NCBI): domain Eukaryota; kingdom Metazoa; phylum Chordata; class Amphibia; order Anura; family Pyxicephalidae; genus Pyxicephalus; species Pyxicephalus adspersus. The sequence goes on along the minus strand of NC_092860.1, from coordinate 147,983,279 downwards.
GGGGTTGCACACAGGAGGATTCCCAGGGCTGCATTAATGAATCCTCCTGTACTGATTTCCTGGAACTTCTGATGGGTCAGCGAAATCTTTGCGGACCCATCGGAAGTTCAAGGAAATTTTCGCGAGAATGCTGGAGGTGTTAGCACTGCAGTCCGTGCCGGTGCCGCTGCTCCCAATCGCAGGCACGGGCGCCGGGTCCTATCTCTCAGGTAACCCACTACCTATGTTCCATGCCTGTGTTTCCTTCATGCTGAGACTTGCTCTGGTCTGTGAGCTGACGTGGGTGTGTCTCTGAGGTAACACACACACGCCCTCTGTTTCCTACAGCCTATTGCTCATGTCCTGCAGGTATTTAAGGGCACCTCCCATTACAGGAGGTTGCCTGAGCAATCTCTGGCTTACCTGCATTACTCTCAGTGCTAAAGTGTTTTGTCTGTTTGCCTTGCTGTGTACCGAACCTTGCCTTTGTTTTTGGACTGCCTGTTTGCTGCCTGACCCTGACCTTGGAATTCGTTTCTGGACTTTGCCTGTTTGCTGCCTGACCCTGACCTTGCAATTCGTTTCTGGACTTTGCCTGTTTGCTGCCTGACCCTGACCTTGCAATTCGTTTCTGGACTTTGCCTGTTTGCTGCCTGTCCCTGACCTTGGAATACATTCTTGGACTTTG
>NC_092860.1:147947324-147981246 GCF_032062135.1 Pyxicephalus adspersus | reverse complement strand
CGTTCCTGGTTTTGTCTAGTCTGTCACATCCTCTCCTCTTGGGACTTCCTTGGCTACGGCTTCATGAACCTGTCCTTGACTGGAGAACCGGAGAGGTACTGCGTTGGGGACCATCCTGAAATCATCACCAATCATGAAAAATGTCTCCTTTCTGTCCCAGCTCCTCGGTCTGCGCAGGTACCACCTAATCTCCAGGGTCTACCAGCGGCCTATCATGCTTACATGGATGTCTTTGATGATAAGGAAGCTCATGCTCTCTCAAGGTCCTTTGATGCTACTGATCAAGAGGAGGAACCACAACACATCATTGATCCCGCAGAAATTGCTGTATGCCCAGTTAAGTTATCTGAGATTCCACCCGGAAAGACTTTTGTTGCACAGAACCTCAGGAAGCGAATTTTAGTCTGGGGTCATTCCTCAAAGATTGCTGGTCATGCCGGACAACAAAAAACGTTCAAACTTATTTCCCAACGTTAACAGGAGGCATGACCCATTCAACCTGCCGGGGCCACTGAATTACAAGTTTGCGATGGACAAAACTGGTTAAGACTTTAAATCTAATTGTTGCTTCATTGGTAATCACAATAATGCAAAAAAGGAAATGCAGAATGAATAAAGATATCCAAGGCTCTAATGTTACTTATTATTATTATTTAATTTTTCTACACCGCTCTGCTCCATATCTAAATTTCCATGCAATTTCCAGCCCCCTGCAAAATGTTTCAAATGACAACATGTTGTGGGAAGCATGAGTGTTAGCAGAGCAGGACACTGTAGACCTGATCCGCTAACACTCCGGAGCTCGCATGTACAGCATTCCTATTCCAAAAGGAAACTGGGGGAGGAAAGAGGGGCAGATGGAATGATTCCCAAATTGAAACCGTCTCTCCAAAAGAAGTTTAGTTGGGTAATATAGTTCAATGAGAATCTGACCATCAAGGGCAAATGAACCATACCTTTTAAAAGCCAAACTTCCACTCACTGACACTTATTTTTAGCAAGCTCCCCTTCTACTCTGCTTGCTAGACTACTAGAAATACTTGATTGGGTTGGGTCTCTCTTCATTCAAGCATTAAAGCGCACATATTACCAAAATTTTTACTTTACAATAAAGGGCAGATAGCTCTTTTATATAAAGTACAAAAATGATTTTCCAGTTCTATTTACTTTAAAATGCTTTTTTTAAAAAAAAGAAAAAAAAAAAGCGGGGAGGCCTTATTCTGTCTGGGAAATGCGGAGCCTCCTGTGATACTTGACGTAGGCCGCTCCTTCTATGCATGCCCAAGATCGGGTTTTTCTTGCAATGGGAAAAACAAAACCAATCTCCTGTATGCACAATGAGATCGACACTCTGTGCTCAGACAAAGGCGGATTGCAGGACAGCGTAGGACCCAATCAATGAAAGCACTGCAGAGATTGGGGGCTCTGTGGAAGTAAAGCTGCGTGTGTTAGGGGATGCTTATCTGTCCAGCAATCCTGTGCTGTGTGCCACTGCAGTGACAAACACTGTTTGTTTTTTCCAATGATATCATTTGCAGCAGCAAGGAGAACAAAGAGATACCAGCATCCCCTGCTTCCCTTTAGCCGTGCAGTCTGAGATGTATTTTTTCGGCATCCCACCATACACTCCGAGGCTTGTCTTTATCCTGTGCTACCATTGGCTGCTGGGACTTTATATGCTCTCTGGTCCCAGTCACCAGTGCCTTAGTGTTTAACTGGGCTGACCTGTGCTGACGTGTGTTTCATGTAATTTACTTTTGCTGACCATTGCCTGTTTATGACCTATCAATGTACACAGCCTGGATCAACCTTTTGCCTGTGACCTGACTCTGCTTGTGCTACTCCCTCTGTACTTTGTCTGGTGGGCTGATTGCCTGTGTATGACTTTGGCTTTATATTCTGGATTTGCCTTAAAGAACTTTGTACTGCTTAATTTGTGGGCTCCTGCAAGCCCTTGCCTAGACACCATCCCTCATGCACAAGTCCTGGGGGCAACCATGTGCCGGGGGATGCAACCAGTTTCCCAAGCTGAGTGGGGTCTTGCTATAGGTGAAGAGTGCAGCGTTAGATTGGGAGACTGGGATCCTCCGAGTTCTGGTGCTGGACCAGGGCCTTACCACTTTAAGTGTTCAAATGGTCAATGTCCAGGTGCCCAAATGCCATGTGGGAGAGAAAAGCAAATTATTGACCCTGTGATTCATGGTTTCAATGGTTCAATGGCAAAGGGAGGGCACAGTTTTAGGGTATTTCGTGGGGTGAGCTTTCCAACAAAATCTGAATGGTGGGCAGATAAGAGGAGATTTTATTTTAACAATATGATAATAAAAAATGCAATAATGTAATAAACTTGATTGGCCCATGTTAAGGCCTCAAGCACAAATGCAGAAAAATCCATTGAAAGTTGTTTACTGTAGAAAACTATTTGCAACAACTAACGAGAAGAGAGTAAAGAGAACAAGAAAGGTAAATTACAAAAGAAGTTTTTTTCCCAAGTAATATACACCACAATCCATATAGAAAAAAAAAAAATATTGACTTTTTTAAGAACTCAAAAAAGGTCGTCCCTGTCACAGATAGCTTTTATTTTTATTTCTTTTGCTGTAGATTTGTCTGGCTTAAAAAGCGAACGGCGCAGTTACTAAAAAACTCAGCTATCAGCCATGAACAAGTCGAGTGAATTGCAGGTGAACGACTACATTGATTTTCAAATGAAAAGAGAAATTTGCATTCCCATTTACGTGTCAGTTGATATGAAATACTGTTGAGCTGCTGCACTGATAAAAATCTCACTGCCGCAATGCTCATTCACAGTGAATGGAAAAAAAAGATCTGTCTTCAAAATATGAAGCTACAGACTATATTTCTCGCCTTGTCACACTTTGTCTTATTTATCTGAAGTTTTTGGATGAAAAAACATATAAATTAAATAAAATTACATTACTTACTTTTATATGTTTTTACAGTTTTATATGCAGCTGCTGAAATGTTGAGTTTATTTTCAGGGCTGCTGACAATATTGCTAAGTTCTAATGGAGGATGGACTTGGGTTGCTCTCTGCATGGCGTTTATATGCTTTTCTTAGGATTCCTATGGTAGCTTTATTTAACTCCCTCATCAGAGTTCATCAGTCTAGGCTCCTTCAAAAGCAATCCATGGTCGTTCCAGCAAGTTAAACATGCTTAGACATCTCTGAGGACCACCTTAGAAGATGCCAAAACACCGGCATGGGCACCTCCCCACTTGCAGGACAACTGTCTGTCCTCAAAGCTAGTCCCAGTCCTTTTAAGTCCTTGGTATACAGGTTGACAATCAAAAATCCGGCTATCGATAACCTGGATCCCTCAGTTTCCCGGCATGAATTTTGGATCGCATTTTCAATACAGGGACTGTAGTACACTGTTTGGCCACTAATGTTTTCATGGCGCTGCTGAGTGTGGAAGCAAGTATTAAAAAAAACAGAATTTAAAAAAAAAAAAAATCCGGCACTCCTCAGGTCTGGAGGTTGCCGGATTTTTGATTGTCAACCTTTATATGTATATACAGCAAGTATATAGGAATGAAACTGAGATGAGTACTGCATGCGTGGCCCTTATTTCTGACTTCCGATGCCCTTAGCCTTTGTTAAGTCTGGAAATAACATTGTGGTGTGGTTCCTACTCCGTCATGCTAGTGAACCACTGCCCCGGGTATAACAAATGAATAGGAGTGACAGTGAACCGTACCAGTGCCATTCACTGCCGCCAGCTGTCAAATCTACAGATGTTGGACCTTTAAGAACCCGTGCTGTGGTGCAGTGCCTGAGCAAGGTGCCAGCTGCCAGGAGCAGAGTGAGGTCTCTGGATCATGAGGCAGGTCTGAACCTACTTTTTGACAGATGGACAAGGTACTAGAAAGGAACCCTGGGTAGTAAGACAACCAATAGTTGCATGATTGCTGGGAACTGTTTTTGGGTCCCTGACTCTGAAAACGTAAAGAAAAGTTGAGTGGGCCTTTTCATTCCACCCCAGTATCTATCTGGTACCATTTTTGATGAAGAGAAGCAATGTTTTATTTTCTGTATGCCACATGCAAACTAAATGTCATCCCACATAAATTTCGTGATTTTCATCTATAATAAAAATGAATTTCAGACTTTCGGCCCCTTTTCTCTGTTTCTATACAGCATAATGTAGTAGACCTTGTTAACACTGGTGATATATATCAATGTTGGCACCTACTTTCTTCTGCTGCACCACACTTACTGATGTGTATATAAGTCATACACTCTAATATTTCATTGGAGCTCGTTTATCTTTGAGTATAGTAATTATATATTCAAAAGGGAAGGTAAAATATAAGTAGTTTTTGGTGTTTTTATATTTTTAGTGTTCAGTGGGGTTAAAACGTCTCCCATGGGGTAAAGAAGTTTCCTACAAGTACACTGGATTTGTCCTTGTGCCAAAAACAGACCCTTATAAGCCTTATTATTTTATAGCCTATTATCATGAAAACAAAAAAGACCACACAAAACTGCAAAAGAAAAAAAACTTACTTATAATTACACAAAAAATGATCAAATAAAAAATAACGCAACTAACTACTAATAACAAAACTACCTAATAAATTACACTACACACACAATCACTGCTCATCTCTAGAATTACCAGATTTTTAGGAAATCCCTTTCCCTCCTGCCAGAGCACAACCTGGGTCAACTCCACCCCATTTTGACCCCCAGGATCAATAACCCTGACCTTTCTTCTTTGGTCATTGCTCCAGGAAATGCACCCTTACCTTTCCCTCTCTGCGCCTGTGGTAAATCCCTGACGCTTTGGAGCTGTAGACGGTCATGATAGGGCTTAAATAGCCTTTCTCGCTTTAATATTTCTCGGTGAGTGTGAACTGTCTAGTATTCCTGAGATCCTCGGCATTCCAGCACCATCAGGAGCCATGTGCAACTACCGGTGCATGTGCCCTATCTATTCATATTTATTGTAAACTATTCTGTATGCTTATTCATTAAAGGGCCTGCTCCCAGTGTGGTTTACTCCACCAAAAGGAGTGCCAGCTTATACAAAAACAATTTGCATGACATCCAATTGGAAATCACTTGAAGTGCAACTAAAATGAAAATAAAAAACCTCACTTTCATTTCATTCCTCAGGTTTCTAGATCCTGCTGCAGATGTCTTCCAATGGGACCCACGCCGTCCTGCTATCAGTTTTCGCCCTGACGCGGAGGAAGTGCTGAGTGCTGCCATCTTTATCCGCCATCTTCCTTTTTCTGGCTACTTCTGACACTGCACAGGTGGGGGATCGGTGATGTAGCGTGCTGTAAAGAGGGAAAATGTCCCTTCTGTGCATGCTCAACTTCTCTTGACAATGCATTCCCCCCAATCCTTTTCTTTAAATTTCCTATAGCATGCTTGTGACCGAACTTGGGAAGAATGGGGAAGGGAGGAATTGCCAGGAAAGGAAAATTTCTATATGTAAGATTTTCCATGTTTTTAGTCCTTAAGACTCAATACTAGAAGTATTATTCTGGACTGTAATGAGAAATTCTCTCTTAGTTATCAACAGAATACAATTTCCTCTCTCCTCGGATCGTAATCATAAATTTGGAGATGTTCTAACTAATATGCCCCAATGAAAATAGCTGCTAGATGGATTTTTCCATATATATATATATATATATATATATATATATATATATATACATAGCAATAAAATACTTTATTTTAAAAAAGAAATTGAACCTTAGATACACCAAACTTTGGCATCTTGTGTAAATATATATATATATATATAGCAATAAAATACTTTATTTTAAAAAAGAAATTGAACCTTAGATACACCAAACTTTGGCATCTTGTGTAACTAATCCACTCACAGTGAATATTTGGTAAAAATCGAATTCACTGTTTTATAAATAAGCTCCCACATATTTATTTCTATTATTGCACAGTATGTACATAGCGCTGACATATTACATAGCGCTTTACAAAGTCCATAGTCATGTCACTAGCTGTCCCTCAAAGAGTCTCACAATCCAATGTCCCTACCTCAGCCATGTTAATATCTTAATGTATGGTAATCTTTATGTATGGTAATCCATTTAATACAGTCTTAGGTCATTTTGTTGGGGGGGGGGGGGGGGGGCAATAAATTTAACTACATGTTTTGAGATGTTGAAGGTAACCAGGGTACCCAGAGGAAACCCATGCAAACACAGGGTAAATCTGCAAACTTCATGCAGATAGTGTCCTGACCGAGATTCAAACCTGGGACCTAGCAGGTTCGAGTGCTAAGAGTACTAACCACTGTGCTGGTCCGAAATATCAGTTTTAAAACTTTTATTAATACAAAAAAACATTAGAATAAAACTAACCCAAACCCCATTATATTTTCCATTTAATGATTAATGACAGACCTGGCTTGGCTTATTCCATCACAAAGGCTAGCGCAGTATAGGTATAGCTGACTTTAAATGACCTGGGGTTGAGTAGGCGTAATAGGTATTCATGATAATGACTTTACAAGTAGCATCACTAATAACGCATTAACTACCTAAACTGTTTCCAGCGCAAAATAACTATTACCTAAACAATTAGATCACAAAAGGAAAATAGCATGTTCAGAGGCATAGATTATACCCGGTGGTTTACAAATGTAATTGGCTTCATGATTACTGAAGAATTCATTAAAAAACATAGAAAATGATCCTGACAAAACTGTGTAGATGTAATGTTCCGGGGGAGAGGAAAGTTCAGGTAAAGACAAGTGCAGAAAGTAAATTATCCATGAATTATACAAAAAAAAAAAAAAAGATAGGTAATGAAAAAAACATTACCTTTTGTAGATTTGTGTAGGGTTTTTATAAAGATAAGGGAAATGTAAAGTTTTATGTTTCTGAACTAGTTTTACTTTTATATACATATGTATTCTTTCTCAGACAAGAACATTTGTATTAGAAGTGGACCTGAAAAAAAAAAGTTTGCAATGTTACAGTAAACATAAAAACAAGTTATTTGTGCATAAGAAAGTGGAGCATTACCAACATTTGGATAGATATAGGGTACCCTAGGACACAGGAGGTGAAGTTTGCAATACAGTCTGGAAAAAAAGTGAATGAGCTAAAGTACGACCCATTCCGTTTACCAGATTTTATAGAATATCACTAACCATCATTAAAATCATGACCTATGTGTATTACTGCTGTGTTAGGGCACACACACTATTATTGTTATTATTATTATTATTATTATTATTATTAATATTAAGAAGAACTATTATTTAAATAGCACCAACATGTTACAGTGCTTTACAAAGTTCAAAGTCATGTCACTAGCTGTCCCTCAAAATGGGCCCATAATTTAATGTCCCTATAATAGTCATATGTCTTTACCACAATCCAAAGTCAATTCAGAGGGGGGGTGGCCAACTAACCTAACTGCATGTTTTTTTGGAACGTGGGTGGAAACTGGAGTACCTAGGGGCAACCCACACAAACACTGGGACAACATGCAAACTCCATGCAGATGTGTCCTGGCCAAGATTGGAACCTGGGACCTAGCACTGCCAAAGCCACCGTACCACCCACAATTGAAATACACTCATGAGAAATGAATATGCTACTGCCTATAAAGCACTCCCCATCAGATTCAATTTAAATTCAAGTTTAAATTTGGAACTCATTTAATAATTTTGTTGTTCACAAAGACTATGGCCCTGATTTATTAAAGCTCCCTAAGGCTGAGAGGATATACTTTCATCAGTGAACCTGGGTGATTCAATTGATTTAATAAAAGTCATTTGCTATTTGTTAGCAAATGTTTTCAATCCTTGACCAGATCCATTCCAGGTTTGCTGGATCACCCAGCGTCACTGATGAAAATGTATCCTCTCCAACCTTGGGAAGCTTTAATAAATCAATTTCTTGTCTACATTTGCATTCTCAGACAAAATAGCAGATATTGGAAATCTATGCCACTTATTTTACTTACTGTGGATCATTTTAAGGAACTTTTTAATTCTCTTGGTAGATTTAAATGCACCCACAACCTGGGGACCCTAGAGAGCTCTTTTGGTTTTGGCATGATGACACAACACACATCACAATAGCACAGAGAACACATGCATCTCTATATCTGAGGTTTAAATAGGATGGGTATAAAAGCATACTTCTTATGGGGGCTTTTATTATTGGCACACAGACAGAAGGACCAAGTAGGGCGTTGCTGGCATACAAATATTAAAAATGTATGTTTTATTTCAAAGTTAAAAACTTCTTAACAATATGTACAGCTTGATTAAAAATTCCAAAAAAAGCATAATGGGTTCACAATCACATCATATATGGTACAATATCAAGAAAATTCTATAAAATAATTTTTGGTCCCTATCTAATTTCATGAATTTGAAGAGATGAAAGTATGTACATGCAGTATATAAATGGACATTCTGCATGAATTTGTATACTCTCACTGTGTCTGCATGAGTTTCCTCCTTCATACTAAAATGTACTGATATACAGGTAGTCCCTGGGTTAAGGACATCCGACATACGGACGACTCCTAGATACAATCAAGGTTTCCCTGCTCATTCTGTGCAGGACGGAGGCTTGGAGGGGGGCGGTTTGCATGATTTGCAGAATACATTTGTTTGCTAAACACAGCTCAGGTTGTGGGTGATATAAGGACTGAGCTCTTTCTGCAGCCTTATCTAACTGTTAATGAATGTCTAGGCTCCATAAGGATTTTGTTTGTGATTAACTCACAGTGAGGATTTTATACAGTAACTGACACCACGCTGCTTAATAGCTGCCTAAACATCTGTCCTAATTGCATTTATTAAAATAATGTACCTGTTCCGACTTACATACAAATTCAACTTAAGAACATACCTACAGTCCCTATCTCCTATCTAACCCGAGGACTACCTCTATAGGGCTTAAGCTATGTACACATATCTAATTTGAAGTCATTGCAAAATCAATTTGTTGTTATTCTTTCCAGAAACACTAGACAAGGAATGAGTGCTTTACATAAAGCCCTTTCCAGTTTTATGAAGGTCGGTGGGACAAAGGTAAAGCACCGAGATGCATCCTCTCTCATAGAAAGTGATGACAGTTATCCCAGATGGTCGTTTAATGATCCACCCCAAGGGATCACTAAATGACCTCAGGTAGCCAATGTACACTAGATTTACCTCCAAGACGATCCTGAATATTCATCTTGGGCTACAATTATCTACAATGTGTATATAGATCAGGGTTTCTTAACCAGGGTTAGGTGGAACTCCAGGGTTCTTCCAGAGGTTGCTAGAGGTTCCTTGAGCAATGGGAAATCTGTGTCCCTCAGTTCAGTCTGACACCAAAGATCTTTCTTACTATCTGTAGAGGTGAAGTTTGTCTCCCTAGCCAGCAATGTAAGAGCCATTCTTCCTACTGACCACCATACTAATATTCTATGAGTTATGCATATAGTAATTACAGCAAGGGATCCTTGAAGACCTGAAAGTTATTTCAGAGATTTTTCCCATGTTAAAAATGTCGAGAAAGACTGCTTTAGTCCATGGCAGGGCATTTTATTGTTGAGCTTCTGTAAAGGACACAGCAAAACAATTGTCGATAAATTCTAGAAAGGGACAGTTAGTGCCATGACTATGGACTCTATCAATATGTTGGCATTGGATAACTACTTGATAATAATAAAGTACATGTAGCTATAAGTATATCACCTTTATCTGTTGCCACTCTTTGAATACAGATTCCCACAATTTCTGCAAGGCGTACTAACTTTTTCACAGGACTGTACTTTAAAACATATAAATGATAACAACAGCCATAACAGTAACAGTAGGTATAGCATGTCACAAAGAAAAGAGAAAGTTTTTATAGCAGTGTGTTTTTATGATATGAGTTATGCCCTCCTTCCTCTATAGCAGGGTGCACAATGGCGGTCCAGACACTGTAAAGTGACACTGAATGCCCAGTGAAGCAGAATCGCTAAGCCAGACTCCTAAATTTACTCTGAGTTTCTGACATAAGCTTTTCCTCTCTGTCATTTTTATAGTGATGATGAATAAGCTCGGGTGCTGGCACCGCAGGTCGGCCGGATGGCGCTCGTTTGATAAAAAAAAAATACATCCAGGGTTCATCACTTCTATTACTGCTGTTTCATTAAGGAAGCCACAAGTAAATGTTACTTTCATTGATTCAATTATACAGAAAAAGACAGGTGAAAATGAATCTTCCCTTACAAAGGGTATCAGTGAGAACAGAGGTGATCCATGTACATGTGTTGTTGTAAATGGTCAGATTTCTGTGAACCTCTAACCTGCTTATCAGGATTGAGTCAAATCAATTTAAAAATACTTAAAGCTTTGAGCATGCACAAGCATTTTTGGATTTACTGAATTTAACTATTGGAGGATTGTAAAAAAGGTATCATGTCATCACATTTGCTTGTTCTTAAGTCCACACAGCAGGCTGCCCACTGTGTACAATAAAAATGAATTGCAGACAGTAGTGGAAAATGTAAACCTTGGCTGTGAGCTCATTGGTAAAGCATAAAACAGAAAAAATTCCTATTTGCTCAGAATGGTTGGGGTAAAACTGTCTCTGACAACCACCAGCCAATAGGAATGCTTCCTACTGTATACCTTTACAACAGATTCGCAATTTAATTTTTTAAATTGACAAGTAAGTAGCAGTGGCTTTTGTATACTATGGTAAACTCTGTATTATATATTCTGAATACTTTTTACAGTATTTTGTGCTTTTGAGTTAGTTATAATGGGTCATTTGTTCATCAATTACCTTTTTTTTTTCTTGCAGTATTTTTTTCACCAAAAGATGGTGTTGTGTCCTATAGAAAAGTGTGTAACAAACTAATAATATCTCAAATGCCAGAAGTTTGTTATACACTTTATAAACAGCGCCATCCAGTGATGTGACCCAAATAATAAACGTGATGCCTTTCATTTGCCTTGGCATTTTCAGGTAAACAAAAATTTTGGTTTATTTTCGAGTATATACAGTATATTTGTTGTCTTTTACTGCTCCTGTTCACAATGCTATAAAGTCTATGACAACATACATCACCATGAAACCTTAATTACATTCAACTTTTTCTTTGGCTGTTGCTGTTAGTTTTTCTTCTATGAAATGGTAAAAGTCTAACTAGACATAAGCATGGTTCAGAGTTTATGTACTGTAGAAGTGGTGTGCCTGGGAGTACTTGCTATTTGGTTGTATAAATCTACAAATGCATTTATATATTATGAGAATATACAGCCCCCACATGCAGGAAAACCAGCATACACACAATAAAGTTGTGGGTTCAAGGATTGCCTTTGTCAGACTTTACAACATAAAATTCCATAACATTTGCAGTAAATATACTTATTGTTTCAGTAAAACTGCCCAGTTTGAAGACTGTTCAGAAAGAAATCCCATAGACCCATTCTATATTGGACGCCCATACTTAATTGCCTGATGGCGCCATTGATCATCCTATCCTGGTGTGCCCCTGTGTTTACCAACCTAACAGGTCTTCAAACACCTACATTCTAGGCAGACTTTGTAGTCTTAGCTTCCAGTGTAGATATCAGAAGCCCAAAGTAATTTTTTCAACAGTTTCTTTCTAATTAGGCAAGATATTATACTGGGCATGCTCACCAGGGTTTTACTTTAATTGTAATTTAAATTCCTGTGCAGCTGCTAGCTTTTAATTTTGTTTATTCTTTTTTTTATTGCATCTATATGGTTCTTGATAACTATAATTTAGCTAAAAGCATACAAATAAAATCCTAAAGCCATATTCAAAATTCCTCAGCTGAGATCAGAATATGAGGCTAATGTTTTTGGCCAGTGCCAAATGAAAGGTACCTTGCCAAACGCTTGGTTTGCAAAGTAAGCAACATTTGGTAGCCTTTATTGGTACACAGTGGGCAACGAACGATAAAGCAGTGATGAACATTCTCATTGGCTGGAAAAAAACATAGTGCATTAATAGATTTACCAATGACTAGACGGGCTTGACCAAAGTGACCCATACAACTGCAATACTTAGATTTTGACTATGCCTAACAATTTGTTATTCTGTTTCCCTACATTTACACCTCTGCCTATTAACACAGCCATGTAGATGATAACACTTTCTCTATTATAGATGAAAATTCAACAGATCCTCCATTATTTGTTATTCTTTTTCGGGGCAATTGAGAAGCAGACAAACAATAAATCATCTCCCTTCCCTTACCTTGCTCCCTTCCTCTATCATTGCAGCACACCTAATTGGTTCCTCCCTTTACCAGTCAAAGGGTTTCTGAGCATCTGGATTAGAATTGGCTAGGAAGTAATTGAGTCCCTATGCTAGCTGTAAAAATAAACTTACAGAAATGGATGCACAACAGCGTTTCATTGAGCTCGGTGTTGAGCCTCGATGGTTAAAAGAATCGAAATACAAACAATGGGTAGGAAACAACTAGATGATGCTGGATCTCCTCCAGTCAAGAGATAAGGTGGGTGACTTGCTACAGCTTCTAATGCACATTATGAAGAGCTCACAGTGTACAGTGAAATCAGAAGCAATTGCAGTCCAGAAAAGGATCTGGTAAGGCAAACGGAGCTAGAGTTCAGCTTAAAACAAGGAAAGACTGATGTACCATTTACAAAGTTTTCTTGGTGTGATCTACAGACACAGGGCAGAAAAGGGAGTAAGAAAGTTTTATTTTAGTACGTTGGTAAGGCAATGTGCTAACATTTGTACAACACTCTTTACAAATTAACATCAACTCTGTGAATGACTGCTCCGCTGACTTGTACAGTATATAACACCAAACTTACTCTCAACCTAATGAACCAACGAAGAAATCCCAAAGCAAATTTGAACATTCCAGTGTATGTTTTTTTTTGCTCTTTTATATGCTTTAAATAGCTAAACACTTCTTTGTGTATTTTATTGCTAATTAAATATTCTAAACTTCTATCCAGATTATTGTCACCTATTTAATGGCTCATTGAGTTTATTACTTCCTTTTTTTTACATTTCCATCAGAACTCTTATAGTAATGCCTTGTAATAAAAATTAAAGAACAAGACAAAATGATAAAACAGCATCTGTGCACTGTTCCAATCCTGCTCTGTCTCATCTTGGTCTATGTTTATTGGAGATGCGCACTTTATATGTGTTCAATGCCATATGGCTGATGATCATTTCATATCCTCGGTGGAGGCTGAGAAGATAATAAATAGAAATACTTGTGTCTATTTTTAAAGTGCATGTATAGCCAATGGTATTATTTTTCTTTATTGTTTATTATTATGTAGCAATCAGCCCAGTAGGAGCGTCTGAATTTCTGCAGGATCTGTCTCTGGTGGTTAACAAATTACACAACCCTATCTGTATTTGAAATCCAGGGGTTTATTGAGAATTAGGTGAAGTAGGGAGAGAGAATGGGAGGAGAGGGTGGATGCCAAAGTACAAAACTGATTCTTGTATCTGGAGGGATCCACTTATCAGTCTCAGAAATGCAAAGATTTTTGTGTGTCTACTTTCTCACTTTGTTATAGAAGTCCCGAATGCTGATGGGGCTCCGACACCTCAAGCTGTGATTTATGTCAGGGGTACACCTGGCCCAGAGCACCCTAATTCACTTTGTCCTAAAATGGCTATCTTCCAGCCTGGCCGTACGACCAAATTCATAAATTTTCACTTTTTTGATGGGCCCTCTTAAGCCTTCTGGAGGATCTCTTGGTCGAGCCTATGGTGCGTAGGCCAAGACCAAAGGGGAATCGATGCCGACCATCTGGGTCACCATTGTTACTCGCATATGACATGATCTGCCGTAAAAAGGTCCATAAACACCTCCTATTTGGGATTAGCACTCTTCCTATCCACTGAAATCTCTCCAGTAATGGGAGAAGGGTCATTTTACCAAACTAGAAGACCCAACCTGTGGAAAGCAGATAAATAATCACAACTCAAGCTAGCTAAATACAGCACTCTCGCCAGATCAGCACTAAATTTTAAATCTGGGGACTACTTTGCCTGGCAGGGTTCCCTACAATGATGTATTTTTATAACAGTACAAATTTCTGGACTAAAGGTTGCTTATAGGAACTCATTCTCTATTGTCCCTATCGTTAGCATATAACATTGAGGCCAATTTTTAAGGGGAATCTTTGTAACACACCAGTATATTTTTTTGGGCATAAGGGAAAAAAAATACACAATAACTTTATTCTTTGTATTCAATTACCATAGGTACAGATTCAAAAGAATACAGATATTATCTGTTATTTTCCTAGCTCATCCACGTTTACCCTTTTCAGAAATAAGTAAGGGCACTTCTGATGTAGACGTGATTCTAGCTAATATGCAGGAGATGATAGAAAATGATTGTTATTATAGAGAGAAAAGTTATTTAATGAATACATATATAGTCTAAACACATTTATACATCGAACTTGCATCCTCAGGTAAAGTTGAACTCGGGGCAGATATAAAAGTCACAAATTCAAGCAGCTATGTAATCATAATAACACATTTTCTTTATGTTGGTTGAAAATTTTGATAATAACATATCTGTTCAATAAAACAAAGTTAAATAAAAATACTATATTTAGGGCAAAGTTTCTTGACCAGAGTTACATGGAACCCTAGGGGATCCTAATAGGTTCCTAGGTGCTCCTTGACCTATGGTTGATTTACCTCCCCTCCCAAAGGGGGTTTTAGGCTGCCTAGTCTCAGGGCAAATACCACTTGGCAAAGCCAGCTGCAGGACATCAATGATTTTATTAGCTGTCTGTAAGAGTGGCAGTTTGACCACCATTGGGAGGAATAGGATTCGAGCCACAGACTATATAGGACTAATTGTCTACGGATCCTTAGGGGATCCTTTGGGGTAAGAAGATTGAGAAAAACTGTGTATTTCCTTTCACTGTTAAGTCACAGGTTGGGGGTGTCCAGGATGACCTTTACCAAAAAGGAAGTGGGTGAAATGATCATGAATGATCATCAAAATGAGGATATCGTATGGTAGAGATGGACTAAGAGGGATTTGTAGGGTAAAATTTTGACTCCTTTATGAACTCATTTGATGTTTTGAATGGAACAGAAGAAGCATCACCTAGCCTATCCTCTCTTGTAAAAGAATGAAAAAAAGAAGAGAAATGAAAGAGAAACTTTCTGTTAAGTATACAGAAGTCTGTTTTACAGCGCACTGCGGCTGCCTCTCATTAGCCCACTTTCCATATCAGGATGGGGCCTGTTAATTAGCAATGCGTCTCAGACACAGGTTCATCAAACTTGTAATGCTGAACATGTGTCTATGAGACTTCAGGCTTTTTCATTAGCTAAAGGTGTTTTAAAACGCAAAGTAGTCCGCCGGGTCACCTTAATCCTGGAGCTTCTTCCAGTCTGACTTTTTACACCGGCACAAAAAAATGAACTGACATGGCAAATTAATTGTTCATTCATATCTCAGGGAAAGGTTGAAAGAGCTCACAGCAATGTTAATGATAGATTTCATTATTTTTATAAACTGTTTCTCCCCGTTTCATACCAGGTCATGCTTGAGGTTGATATTCATTATACTTGAGTTAAAGAGGGGGAGCAACGTTCGACAGCATGTTTTTAGTGCTGGATAGATATATCAAAAAATTAAAATATCTTGATATTTTCTTGCCTGGTCCTAAAGCTCTGCATATACAGTGGTACCTTGGTATAAGTCCTTAATCCTGAACCATTGATACAACGCAGGCCAAAATTTGACCCTACTATCCAAGTGTCACAGCAGAAATCAGGACTCATCAGAATAGAAAATGTTTTTCCAGGCTTCTCCATGAACATCCCCATGAACCCTCTTGTTGCAAGCTAGTCCAGATGGTACAAAGCCTGACTGTAAGTCCCACCTCCCTCCCAATGCCCAGTCATGGTGATGGCAATGTGCAAGAGGTTGGGTAAGATTCACCACTATTGGGAAATGCCAAAAGTGTGCCTGTAAGAACTTCCAAGAATTAATCCATGGCAGGAAGATTTGTGAGACTGCTTAGACACATGAAGACACCTCTTGGAGCCAAAACATTTATGTCTCTTAGATTCCTAGACTGCAATGCCATTAGAACAATATGGGTACTTTTTTCCATTTAGCAAATTTCACTTGCCAACTTTACAAGTAAGACTTTGGAATGCCCTCAGAATTAGTGGATGGGGTTAGATGGACCAATAGAAATATGTCACAAGTAAACTTACATTCTGCAAAGAAAATCTCTTTAACACAGCCCACATTTTCCTTCTGAACTTACTGTAATGTATTTAGCAAGGCAAAATTTTGCAAAATCCATATTTCCAAAGAAAAGTTTTGAGATATGAACTGGTGACCACAGGAAAATTTCTGAACATAGTCACAAAGGTGGTATTTAGCCAGCGCTTGGAAAGGAGATTTAGGGCAGTGGCAGTAGATGGTAGATGATGTTGGTTAGGATGAAGCAGACACCTTATGTCTCTTGACGAGGGTAGCTCGGACTTTCTAGCCCATCCTTCACCACCACCATCAGAAGCTCCGCCTCCCTCTGACCCCCCACCTGCTTACCAACCACTCCTCCACTAATAAATATCCAGACACCAATCTTGGATTTAAATTGGCTGGCAAGCAGCCGTTTGTTAAACCCCAATAAATAAATTAACCATTCAAGTAGATAACAAATATCCAATAATAAATAAATAACAAATTAATAAATACATTTACACTTTTGATATGCAAGCATACATTAACATAACATAACACTCCATTATTATTATTATTGCTTAACCAGAATTATATAAAGCAAACATATTACATTGAATATAACCTATTTAACCAACAACCTTATTCCTCCCTTTTATTAATACCTAACCATAACAACAATATCCATATTGTTATGTTATCAAACTCCATACTCTCGGTTATACACCCAAACAACCAGCCTGCAGGTGTCAGAAGGCAAAATCCACACCCAACAAGACTTTAATTCTTCCAACATCTCCACCTTGGCCCCTAGCCGCCCAGCACCGCCTCAGGAGCCATAATTATCCATTTACCATAAATGGGGAGACCCCACCAAAGAGGATCCCCCCTGCCAAATTCCACCACTTTACTCATGCACTGGATCCTTGCCTTCCAAGACCCCAACCGCTAAAATTAACCACACTTTAAAATTATAATTATAGCTATAAAAGGGGTGGGTGAGCGGAAAACTTTTTCTTCCAAAAGAGGGCCTCTCGCGTCCGTCCAGCCCCTTTTAACTCATCCTAATCCTAATCCCCTCCTACCCCATGCTGCACACTAGCACTGCCCCCTCTAGCCTTACTACATTTCATGAACCCTTAGCACCCCCGGGCTAGGCCTCCCATCCCCGTCATGTTGCCCTATGCCTAAATTCCTATGGGTAAGGGGCCTCTCTTTCTGTACAGAGTTGCTAATATGTCACCTTAAATTATGTAGGAGGATTCTGAATTCTGCTGTACAAAAATTCATATAAAATGACATGCCTCAAAATATGTTTTTATCTCATTCAAGTCACATTTAGTTACTCAAGTGGAACTGCTGTAAGGGATGCAACATCTAAGAGAATTTTGGACTTTACAGAAAGACAGGCGTGAAATTGTTGTGTCCCTGTCAAATTTGACCAAATGGTGCGGAATAAGTCCTTTATACAAGTCAATTGAAGTGTTCAGAGCATGTAAAATTTTCTAAACAGAAATTGGTTACATCATAGAAATACTAGAAGCCGGACCTACATGGGGATATATTTTATCTTTAGGTTTATTTGTTTTTTTCTGCTATTTTTTAGCTTTATGATATAGCTCTTGTGAAGTGCATGCAACTTTTTACACTACCCCCTGCTCCAAGACAGCTTACAGTCGAATAGGTAATACTGGCAAAACAAATTATGAAAAAGAACATGTTACAAATCTAAATGCCATATGAGAAATGTAGATGTAAACTGTCATTTTCTGATTTCCATGCTGCATACAGATTTCATTTATAACCAGATTACCCACTAGCAGGTACAGAGGCTCAGTGGATAAAGGGGCCAGGGAACAGAATGACGCAGCTACCATTGGAATATGGAATCAGAATTCTCAAAAGTTTTATGTTTTTCTTAAAGTGGACATAATCTCAAAAAAAGGACAAAATGTCCTAAAAATGTAGGATGTTCTGTACCTAGGCACTATTATCTGTAGTTTTACAGGTAAATATCAGCAGAATAAGATAATCATAGGTCCCGCTGCCTCTGATTGCCTTGTACAACTAGATTTGGTGTTAAAAATTTCTTCCAGTTTCTTGTGATGTTTTTTGATGAAATACCAAGAGTGCAAAATCATGAAATCCTGTTTTCATGTATCTAAAGAAATGTATAGAAAAGACAAGAAATGTATAGAAAAGAAATGTATAAGCAGCACCTTTCCCACCTCCCATCCTGTCCTTCACACATTTCATGGCAGCATGGTGGCTCAGTGATTCAGTGATTAGCACTCTGGCCTTTGCAGCTCTAGATCCCAGGTTTGTATCCTGGCTAGGGCACTATCTGCATGGAGTTTGCAGGTTCTCCCCGTGTGTGCATGGGTTTCCTCCCACATTCCAAAAACATGCAGTTAGGTTAATTGGCTTCCCCTAAAAAATTGACCTTAGACTACATTAATGACATATAACGATGACTGAGGTAGGGGCATTAAATTGTGAGCCTCTTTGAGGGAAAGTTAGTCTCATGACTATGGACTTTGTACAGCGCTGTGTAATATGATGGCGCTATACAATAGTGTGTAATAATAAAAATAAATTCCATAGTGATTAGATTAAGGCAAAGTTTCACAAGCTTGAAATGACTTTTTACATGGAACCCCTGCTATACCTACTATATCCACAGCTCACAGTATATTAGCATAGTGGTCATTGCGAAGAATTTCTCCTACTTTGGAGGCCAGTGAGATAAATTCCACCCTTACAAATAACCAAATTATTGATATCTGTTAAACTGTCCTGGGAGTCACAATCTGCTCAATGTTTCAGGAACCCCAAGCAACTTCTTGAGAAACCCTGGATGAGTAACACTGGATTAAGGTATCTGTGCTACCTGTGGGAGTATTTAGTAAATGCTATGATATGTTTCTGAAGCTGATTTGAACTTAGAAAGTGCCTTGGGATAGGTCCGAAAACTCTTCAACAATAAAGTTCTTTGTGAGTGTAATACATTAGTACTAGCTATGGCATGACGTGAATAAATAAGGACCTATATATAGAGATATACTGCGAGATGGCAGCCCCTGTGAAAGTCCTGCTCATCCCCCGAACTGCTATTCCAGGCATCGAATTATTGAATGCAGAATGAATACAAAAATACACTGTTCCTTTTTTGAGTTCTACACACCACAATGGCGCTAAATGTATACAAAGATTACCTTCTATCAGTAGTTCTGGATCTTCAGTTTAATGCAGTTCATTAAAAACATTATGTCTGATTTAGTAAAACTCTCCAAGACTGGAGATGATAGACTATCTGAAATAGATTTCATAAAATCATTTGCTATTATTTGGCAATTGCTTTCAATCCTGGACCAGGTTTATTTATGATAGTCTATATTCTCTAGTCCTAATTAGCTTTGATAAATCAGGCCTATTGCTTAAAAACTGACAGCAGGGTTTCTTCTGTATCATGCACTGCCTGCAGGAGTGGCTGTCAAAATGACAGCTGGGAATTATTTTGTATCATACACTGCCTACAGGAGGGGCTGTCAAATGACAGCTGGGAATTATTTTGTATCATACACTGACTGCAGGAGTGGCTGTCAAAATGACAGCAGGGAATTATTTTGTATCATACACTGCCTACAGGAGGGGCTGTCAAAATGACAGCTGGGAATTATTTTGTATTATACACTGGCTGCAGGAGTGGCTGTCAAAATGACAGCAGGGATTCCTTTTGTATTATATACAGACTGCAAGAGTGGCTGTCAAAATGACAGCTGGAAATTATTTTGTATCATACACTTGCTGCAGGAGTGGCAGTCATGAGTCTTGAATATGCTTTGGAGGTGTCATTACATAAATGTAATGGGTTTGATTTACTAAAGACATAAAGGAAAAAAACTATTCACATAGCAAAGTGAATCAAGCAAAGCGTAGTTTACTTAGCTTAGTAAATTAGCTGAAAATCTGTTGTTTTTTTTCTTGCACAATATTGGATATTCATTCCAAAGAATCATATCTCACCATATTCATTAGGCTAACTGAATTATACCTAACAGTAATAGTTCACCTTGGTAAGTGAACAACCAAAATTTCTGGTTAATTACCAGAGGGGAATCAGGGTATGTTTCCCAAAAGAAAACCAATCCCACCCTCACACACGCACAAAAAACTTTATTAACCTAGGCAATGACAATCACCAAATAAACAGGCCCACAGCAAGCATGTAAAATCTGCTTTGATGTATACAGGAACATGAGTTGAAGTGGTTAAAAAGCCCATTTGCCTGAAGCATCCAAATGAAAATAAATAAATAAATACTATAACAAGTTGAATGTTAAAAATATATTCCTGTGGCATATTTATTATTAAGTTTTGAATTTTGAATGAGTTCTAACAGCATGAGCTGCAGTTTGGTATTAAAACTGAAAGCAGTTTTCATTTTTATGTTTTTCCATCCATCAGAACCACTCTGTTCCTTTCCTCTATTTTCCATTCAGGTCCTTTTATCATTACTCTCCTGCAATTAATAACTATTGTTATTAAAATCAGCAAGGCTCGGAATCAAGGTCATCATTCTTATCATTTTCCGACAATTGTTCTCTTCATTGTGATCAGCCACATTCAATTAACCCCAGATCAACTAGACAAAGCGCTTGTTCTCTCTGTGCTGCCTCCCATTTATGATTTTTTTTTCTTTTAATTTTATACAGTTGTTTGACTCTTTAGGGGATGATATGCTGAAAGGAGATCAGTGTGATGTGGTAAGTGGACAAAAGTTTTCTGTGTTCATACTGAACGTACACAGCAACTACATACCCCCTCCCCAGGTCATACTACTCTGAGGTTACCAACCTTTTCCATTGCTGTATAGTAAATGGACATTGGATACTGTAGCTTTGATGGTGCAGATGTTACCATCACATCCATATTTCTTACCTTACTCTGAGCCTAAGACTCCCTCACCCCAACTCTAAAACTTATATTCTTAACTTGACCCTAAATCCTAAACCAATTCTCAAACTGAAAATTAAACCTTCATCCTGCACCACAACTTTGAGCCTAGCTTATCTCTTAAAAAAAAAGAAAACGTATACCTAATGTTGGTAGAATTTTGATTAACTCATTCATACTTTGTTGAACTGACCCTGAACTGAATTATGGGCAAACTCAATTCCCATCGAAATAAATGATAGAGGCAAATTTGGCTGACATTAGACAGATCAATGCCCAGCTAACTCAGCCAGTAGGCTGTGACAGCTGTCATAATGTGCCGGCCAGATTTGTTGAAGCAAAAAGCTATGTTTTTATGAACAAAAAAACAATAGCATGTCCGCCTACCCCAAACTACACAAATACAAAATAAAAACCACACCCTTTAATAGGCTTGGGACTTCTCTGGATAGGAGATGGAGCAGCAAGAATGTGTGCCCCCTTTTCCATCCATAAAAGGTCCTCTGAAGCCTGGTTTTGCCAAAAAGAAAGGGGGAAAAAAGCATAAGCCTTCGATGGGAGTAGAGGCCTCTTCCCCACAACCTGACTGAATCTGGAAGCTCTAATAAAGGGGAAGTAAACTCACTTTTACGTCCACAGATCCCTCGGACCCCTGCAAAGGTTTCCTGGATTGGGTCCTGCGCCATCTCAGAGTGGAAGACGTATTGGGCGCCGACACCTTTTTTCTTTTTTTCCTGCTTCTGCCTACTTCACCCAGTCATGCAGGCTTGAGATTGGGTGACTTAGCCAGTGGTAAATAGAAAAAAAGAGTGCCAATCTCACTGCTCATGCATGAGATCTGCATCCCCCCGTTGAAGAAAAAGCTCCAATCTTGGGCATGTGGAGAAGGAGCAGCCAGAAGTTCAGTCTTTATTGCAACGGTGAACGGGACCTTTTTCACCCCCCCCTCTAAAAAAGAAGCCAATTTTTACTTTACATAAAGGGGTCGTCAACCCTTTTATGTAAAGTAAAAAGTTGGGTTTAGGTCCGCTTTAATTTAGAGGGGCCCCCACATATCTGGTCCTCTCCATGGGGCATGAGTGCACATTTTTGAACTGGAATAGAAATAATCACACCGCACCTTAAAAGATCTTTATTGCTCTTTCTTTAACTTATATTACCTTTGCAGGATCCTTTACTTCAATGTGCGGTATCCCTCAGTGATCCATTCTTTCATCCATAACAATCATTCACGTCCCTCACTGATCAATCCAGCTGTGTGGTGTCCCACAAAAATTTTTACATTCAGCGATGTCCCACAAAGATGCTTCTATCCAAGCGTGAGCCAATCTGGCTCGTCTCACGAAGATGAACCTGTCCAATCCGTGTGCATGCTTGAGTTGCTCCAGCCTGTCAGATTTCTTGGTACAGGGATGTTTTTGAAGCACCAATCTCATTGCATTCCAATTCATAGCCTTTATGTTTTGAGCGCTTTTTATCTAATTTTTTTACCTGGATCCATAAACCATGAACCTTTACTTTTCACTTTATATAAAAAATGACAATTAATTTAATACATTCAGAACATTTCCAGGTCCTGTCACTTTCTCCTGCGCAACATCTCCAAAATCCGCCCCTACCAATCTCCGGAGACCACCAAACTCCTTGTACACGCTCTTATCATCTCCCGTCTGGACTACTGTAACCTCCTCCTCTCTGGTATTCCACTAACCCGACTCTCTCCTCTACAATCTATTATGAATGCTGCAGCCAGACTCATCCATCCTTCCCACCGCTCCTCTTCCGCTGCATCTCTTTGTAGTTCTCTTCATTGGCTTCCATTTCACCTGAGAATCAAATTCAAGCTTCTGTGCTTTGCCTTCAAATCCCTCCATAGTTATTGTCCCACTTACATTTCTAACCTGGTAAAAAATACTCCCCCAGCCGCTCTCTCCGCTCCTCCAATGACCTACTAATGACTTCCTCACTCATAACCTCATCACACGCACGGCTCCAAGATTTTTCTAGAGCTGCCCCAACTCTCTGGAATGGTCCTCTTAATCCTATTCAGCTTACTCATACTTTCTGCTTATTTAAAAGAGCACTCAAAATCCTTTTTTTAAAACTTGCCTACCCTTCTGTCTCTTAAACCCTCACTACTTCCCACCACTCCATATCTCCCATCCTTTTGTGTGTTAATTTCCCTACCTCCTAGATTGTAAGCTTTTCTGGGCAGGGTCCTCTCCTCCTCCTTTGTCACTGTCTGTATCTATCTGTCATTTGCAACCCTTATCTAATGTACACCACTGTGTAATTTGTTGGCGTTATAAATAATGTTTATTATTAATATTATTATTATTCATAATATTAATAATAATAATAATAATAATATTTAACCCGTCCGATTCTTTAAGAGAAGCAGGAGAAGGTAATTTTCTGGTAATGTTGACATAAAGATATTACAGAAAGGTAGGAATAAAAACAGGTGTAGTCAGCTGTCAATAGCTAACATTATTTACATTAACTGGTCTTTACGTGAGGGTGCCACATCTTATGTACACTTTTACCTGAAATGGTTTGTGTACATACTGTGACCATCGGTCTATAGATAATGCACAGATGATGTCTGAAGAAAATCAGCTGGATGCCAGTGTGGTAAAAACATGATCAATTATCCTTACTTTACTGGTAATGTACTTTCCTACTATAACAGTATCTGTGCAAAAGGAATGTGCTGCCAAATAACCTAGTGATGTTAGATGATGGCTCTTGTGTCTCCACCTGGTGGTACTACTCTGTAATGCATCTCATGTGATCAGTAAAAGTATTATCCAAGCCTTATCCAAATTCAACCCCAAACCACCCTCCCCTACACGATAGCATGTTGCGGGAATACTTTTTCCTTTTTTCTTATTTCTTTTTGCAGAAATAGCTTTTAGTACTGCCTGTAATATAATCTTTAGGCTTGTAAAATTCTTGCATATGCTATTCTAGCGATCCCTACTGATATAGGGATGCTTCCCAGAACTTTCAAGGCCATAAAAAGAAAAAAAATGTTAGGAGCATCCATATTTTCCTGGTGGCCTTTAAATTGCCTTTGTACATTGGTGGTCAGCAGAGTAGGACACTCTTATATTGGTGGACAATGGACAGTCCATGGTACATTGGTAACCCCTGAACGTTCCTCTTACTTTTTCTGTCTTTGTAGTGCTTCTTCTACATTATTTCTCAGTGGAGGAGGACACTGTTGAATTGGTTGACAATGGCCAGCCAATAGTACGTTGGTAACCCATGAAGTTTACCCTTACCTTTGTTGCCTGTGTAGTGTTTCCTCTACATTAATCCTCAGTGCAATAGGATACCCTTGCATTGGTGAACAATGGAAAGTCCAAGTACACTGGTAATCCATTAATTATTTCTTTTTGTGGTTTGTTTAGATCTTCCGCTACATTCGAGTATGACATTCTTACATTGGTGGCCAATAGACATCCCAGTGAGACTGATTTATTAAAGTTCTCCAAGACTGGAGAAGACTATCATGGGGGAACTTGAGTCATCCATCAAACCTAGAATAGTTTTTTTTTTAAATCAGTTGCTATTAATTGGCAAATGTTTTCAATCCCAGAACAGATGATTTTCAGGCTTGTCTATGATAGTCTATCTTCCCTAGTCTTGAAGGGATTTCATAAATCAGGCCTATTGCACAAAAGTGATTTGTAAATTGTTTCCTTACTTTGGTGCCCTGTATAGGTTTTCACCTACATTGGTTATCAGTGGAGTAATTCCCTCTCAAAGTTGTAAGTGAAGAAGTGTTACACCTGTTACATTGATGGGTATTAATGTCACCCTTTAAATAGTAGCCATTAAAGTGCCTTCATTCTAATGATCAAGAATTATTGAATATTGAAGAATTCCACTCTTACACTAGTGTTCAGAAAAGAAGTTCCCCCTTACATTGGTAGTTAGTGGAGTCAAACCCTTTATAATACATGAAACATCTACCCCATTCTCTACCCCTTCAGAAAAGTTGTAATTGGACCAGTACTGTCCAGTCGTGGGTGTTCATCAAAGAGAGATGGCTCTATCTATTATTTTTGGGCAAGAGGTTCTTTTAACGTTGAAACACAGACTTGATCCCAAAGAAGATGCAGACCTGGAACCTCTAGGACCACAGGGAGCTGGATAAATGCATAGCACCTTCCCCTTCACACCATTTCCAATGGCTTCTTTGGTGCAGGTTGATGTTTTCAGAGAATGAAACAATTTTGTAATCTCCCTCTAAAACAGTGGTCGCCAACCTTTTTGGACCTGCAGACCACTAAATGCACGGACATGCATGCATGCACGGGGAGCCAGGTGTCACTCAAAGAGGGATCAACTTCCCTCTGAGTAATGTCATAATATCAGAACCCGCCAGAGACACAACCCACCCACCGCCCTGAGCCTTCAATCCATGGGGGAGATATGGCCTGTGGCTCTGCGGACCACCACTGCTCTAAAAACCCAGTGCTAAAAGAAATACAGAATAGAGTAGCAAGGTAGAGGGCCTACATTCTCCAGGATCCTAGCAATGGGTATACTAGTTACAACGGGCTGGTATCCTTGGGGAAAGCAAAGACAGAAAAGAAGTTTTTGCATAACTTAATTTAACAAAAGGAAAAATATGGTACTTTGATATGAACCCAGGATGTGACTGTAGGCGTAGATTGCTTATTAGGAGTTTTGGTGATTATTTATTACAAATGTGTCAGGTTTGGGTCTACATGCTACCATTTCTCCCCAAGGAACAAAGGCTTAGAAGTCAACTGGCCAATTATAGTGATTTCTTTCAACTTTTCTTTTAAAACATTGATTTTGTTCTCCAGTAAAACCACAACTCCTTTAATGCTATGTTTGCTGTTTTTAATGTTTGGTAGTAAAAAAAAAAAAGAAGTCTTTCTATGGAGGACTTTTTGATAAAAAAAATGATACTTTGTGATATATTGAACATCAATTCTCCTGGCATTCTCTGTTCTAGCCTGGCCCCATGGGAGGCTGACTGTTTGATACAATTGTTTTATTCTGCTCATCTATCAAACGGTGAAGGGAAGACGACAAGGAATTTTTATTAGGAGCGCAGAATTAGAAGCAACAATGAGTTTATTCTTAGTCACTTCTACCTTTTATAAAATAAAGAAATGAAGTACCAATCACTCATACCAATACATAGGAATATATACTTTGCAACATTCACAAACGTTTTCATGAAGGATTCCACCGTGTAGAGTTAAAACTTGGCCAAGAACTAAGGCTTCACATATTTCATTGACAAAAATTTGTCCTACAATCATTTTATTTTTGAGTAAAGTTTATGGCATGGCATTAAAGTGATTTCAGATTTACCAGGCTTATCCAAACTCCTCTTGACAATCTTAACAATTGAAATGGACCAATGCCACATGGTGCAACCCTTACCAAAGCTAACTTGTATTTTAAATTAAACACTGCCTTATGGACCTAGATGGACCCAGAACAATGCCAAAAAAAATAATTACACATTTATTGTTATGGAAGTTAGATAAAATAGTTGAAGATGACCACGCATTTTATGAGCTATGGAAGGATTATTAGCAGAACAGTGGCAGCAAAAAGGTATTTCCCACCCTACATTCATTTATTTAAAGCCCAATTGAACCAAAAAGTTTAATAGAAAATTATGGGAAATGGGAAATTCTGTTGGCAATTACATAAGTATATAGTGTTATTATGTAGAATTGGTGGACAGAATAAATATTTTATGGGTCAATTCGTCTCGTATACTGCAGTACATCCCATTTACTATCATCCCTGAATTCAGCTTGTAGGAGGGCCAATCAGAAGTGACCATGTGAAACTCAAAATACAAAGAACAAGAACAAATATATGTCAGACTACATTTCCAACCATCACTTTATTATTGTAAAAATGATGTGTCTACATTAGGAGGCGGTACTACATAAGTGGTAACGATTTGTAAAACCTCATATTCATAACAAAAAACTAAAAGGGATGGGAAGTCATGATTGTGTGGATACATGCTCAGATACAGCCAAGACCATCTACATAATAAGTTCCAAAGTTGATATTTATGATTTACATAAAATCAACATGGTTCTTTGGACAACTTAAATGTGCATTTTTGGGGTATGGTTTGGCCTTTATATGTCCCTTATTAAGGTGGACCTATCGCGTTTTTAACATTATATACAAGCCAAGGGTAGCTATCCTTTTTATATCTTGTAATTTTATGTATAATTTTGGGGAAATCCCGTCCTTTTCTGTCTTTCCAAACTGAGGCTGCAAAGACTGAAGAGGAAACCAGGAGCCCCCTTGGTTACTTGTGTCCTTTATCCCAGGTGGCTGTAGGCTGCTACTTCTGTGCATGCCAAAGATTAGAGGCTTTCACGAAGACATAGCACCCAATCTCATGGTTACAGAAGGCAAGTTTAGGTGACATGAGAAGTATCCTAAAAAATAAGATGGCGGTGCTGTATGGAACAACAAGCATCTGGAAAGGAGAGAGAAGCCAAGACAATAAGGGACTTGCTGGGCCTGGTTTTTGAACAGATTGAGGGCTTGTTATCAGTAAAGGTAAACTAATTTTGTAAAAGGTAAGTTGTTGAGCTTTAAGAGGAGGCCGATATAAGTCGATTTTTTTATTCATTTTGTTATTCATTTATTAATTTAATTTAGTTATTTATAATCATATTGGCTAAGCTACATATTTTTGATGATATTGATATACTGCTTTGGGTGGTAGTTATAGAAATCATTTAATTGTTTTGCATTATCATCAAGTTTTAGGGGATTAAATATAAACTTTAATTTTACAAAACTAATAAAAATGGACTTCATACTAAAATTGCTGTTTATTGGTTATTTATTGTTTAACATATCTTTGTTTTGTTCTGTTTATGTTGCTATTGGTAGATCACCCAGGAAATACTAACTAAAGTAGGGTTAACTGTTCTGATATTGTGTGCAAGATTCGTATAAGTAATCTAAATCTTCTTGATATCGATAATTTACCTGTTTCATGTCATGTACCCATCCATCAGGTTGTCAATATGTGCTTCCTTACAACCACTAGTCAATAGGAGTGAGCCCATTAAAGCGGACTCCCAGTCAAGGGCAGGAGGAGCCAGCTTGATCTCTGTGCAACTTCTGAATTATTGTACTCAGTTATATACCTGTGTGCTCTTTTCCTTGGTATTTAGATGTTTGACCAGACTTTTTCTTTAAGTAAATATGTGGCACTAGCCACCTCTCTGACAATGACACCTGCTGAGAATAACTTATGTTTAAAGATTCTATGAAAAGCACTGAACACTAAGCAGCTGAGTTACTGCTAGCAGAGAAGGCACAGGGCGAGCTGAGCTCCAGAGAGACTGCTGGTGGCTGGGAAGCTGATAACCCCATGCTGCTGAGTAGGTACTGAGAGGGAAGAGGCTGGGTAAGCTGAGACCATATTTTTCCTTTTGTTAAATTAAGTTAAACAGAAAATACTATGCTGCTTATATTAGGAGGTAAGGGGGCAGGTAAGCAGAGCTGCTGAGTTAATCCAAGAAGAAAAAAGTGAGGTGAGCTGAGCATGCCGCTGGGTAACTACATGTAGAGAAGGATCAGTTGAGTTGCTTTTGTTGCAAATATGGATAATGAACTGCTCTTTTGATATTGAATTGCTCCATACTGCCTGCAACTACAAAGGTTTAGTATTTTAAACATTTCTATAAACTCTCTATAATACAGGAGACCTCATGTAGTCTTTCTACAACATTTACATTGCCTACTCGTATTATCTGAGTTCAGGTTCATGGTAAAGCTCATTTAATGCTTGCTAAGAATATTCAAATACCTAAACATCTATAGCATGGCTGGATGTTTTTTATGATCATTGTGGTAAAATCTACATTTTGCAGACACATATCATCTGTTGAAGTGATTTGGGAGATTCACTTCTCTTGGATTGTAGTCAAATTGAATTTTGGATTGCTCATCTCTACTTTGTCCTCAGGTTTCTCAATCTTCGCAATGCTTAGATGAACAAGCAGCTCTATAGTTGGTCCCTCACGTTTATTTCAGACTATTTTAACAATCACACTCCTCTTTTCAGAGACTGGAGAAGTAACAGACACATTAATTAATCGCTTCCTCTAGCTGATCTTTTATTTGCACAGTCGGTGTCATCAGCCAAGCCCGTGTCTATTTCACATTACAATTTACATATTCAGACTTTCACATTTCCAATTCCATGCTACTCAGAGAACTTATATGATAATGCAGACATTGAAGCTCTTTCGTATTAAGCAAAGTATTTGGCTTTCTAGGAATTGAAATTGTCTACAAATTGTCTGCTGCTCTTTCAGAACTGATGGAGTTGGGCCTGAGAGAACTAGTTAAATTAATCACCATCTCTGCTCTTCTATTGTGCTGACGGAGCATTATAAAGCTAAGGGAGCTTCTGAAACGGATTTTGTAGCCGCAGAAAGGTAAAGGATGAAAATAAAATTAATGGCAGGAAAATTGTAAGGAGAGATCAGAACTCCTGAAGCTAAAAAAAATATTTTAGACTGTGAGCAGTTATGGCAGCAGACGGAACCTGAGTCTGCAGATAAGGGAGTTTGACTTAGAAATACAGCACAGTCTTCTCGGAACATTAGAATTTTAGATAACACACTATGGCTACTTCTGTTATTTAATATAAAAGCACAATGAGCAATAACTTTTTGGTTGACTGTTTAATTAATCTGTCATGAATGAAAGCAAAAGTTTGGAAAAGGATCTCCTGCTGCAATATTCAACTTCCCTACAGCACTGTCCCTGCAAGAACTTCCCCTGCAATTTTATGTCTGCAGGATTACCCCAAACCCTGATTAGGTTTACAAGAAAGCAAACTGTGCTTGACGCAGGCCAAATGGAGGTCAGAAGAAGGTCAACTGCATGTCAAATATGTTGCTGAGTAAATACTGAACTGTTGGAAACTAATGTCAAGCTGATGCCATCAACACATACCCAAAATTCTTAGACACAGGACCTAATCTAAATGATTACAAATGCTGGGGTATATTCTGCACAATCAGAATTAAAGAATGCCTAAACCAAAGGACAGCATATTATTTATGTTATTGTAATGGAACACAGCTGCATGAAGAGGAAGAGAAAGAGGAAAAAGAACTGGTTGGCCCAGGAGCTTATGGGAGGAAATAACTTATCTCCAATGGTTGAAGCACATAGACTGCGCATTACTGGGAGGTAACTCTTGTCCTGCTCCAATCTTGGGCTTCTTGCTGCTCCAGGCGGATTAGATGTCTGGTTGCACCAAATGGGGATGTCTAGTTGAGACAAAAGGACTTCTGTCAGTTTAAGGTGTTCCCAAAGATACTGTGCTGGGTGAATGGCTGTTATCAAAGGTTATGTGTAAATATTCCCTCAGGTACATTGTCTTGGCATAACCTTCTATTCTGTCCTCTCATTTACCCCCCATGTTCAGAACATTTACAGGTCCTGTCACTTTCATCTACACAACATCCCAAAATCTGCCCCTACCTGTCCCCAGAGACCACCAAACTCCTTATACATGCTCTTATCATCTCTCGTCTGGACTACTGTAACCTCCTCCTCTCTGGTATTACACTAACCCGACTCTCTCCTCTACAATCTATTATGAATGCTGCAGCCAGACTCATCCATCCTTCCCTCCGCTCCTCTTCTGCTGCATCTCTTTGTAGTTCTCTCCATTGGCTTCCATTTCACCTTAGAATCAAATTCAAGCTCCTGTGCTTTGCCTTCAAATCCCTCCACAGTTATTGTCCCACTTGCCTTTCGCAAAAAAAATACTCCCCCAGCCGCTCACTTCACTCCTTCAATGACCTACTAATGACTTCCTCACTCATAACCTCATCACACGCACGGCTCCAAGACTTTTCTAGATCTGCCTGACTCTTTGGAATGGTCTTCCTCATCCTATTCAGCTTGCTCCTACTTTCTGCTCATTTAAAAGAGCCCTCAAAACCCTTTTTTTCAAACTTTCCTACCTATCTTTCTCTGTCTCCTAAACCTATTGTGTGATAATTTCCCCACTTACTAGATTGTAAGCTCTTCGGGGCAGGGTCCTCTCCTCCTGTGTCACTATCTGTATCTGTCCGTCATTTTCAACTCCTATGTAATGTACAGCACTATGTAATATGTTGGCGCTATATAAATCCTGTTTATTATTTTTAATGTTAATAATAATAATAATAATAGAGTATATAACTTGTTACATTCCGTAAAAATCAGCAAACCTTTCAGCATCCTCTGCTTTAGTATGGGGCATGAGATCCTTCAAGGTCTTCTTGTGAAGCAGAAGGGCATTGTAGTGGCTCTTTAAGTCTTAAATAAAGGTATTGAATGGGAAAGTCCCATGGATTCAAATGCATTTGCATACAGAAGATTCCTACTAAAGCAAGACTTCATATACTTACCTCTTATGTGTCCTGTTTCTGGTTGGCTGCAGCCAGTTGTGCCTGTTACCTTAGTCACTAATTGTGGTTCCTCCCACGAGCAAATCGATCCTATAAATGATAAACATGCCATTGAGAAAACTCAGCAAGTGATATTCTGGGGTATCCAGAATTCACACAACCAGAAATATATTAATATATTGTGGCATGTTTTTTTCAAGATGTATTATTAATTACAGAACTGCAATAATGAGTGGCTTTTATGTTCACTCAGCTTTAATAAAATCTTATATTTGCCTTTGGGTATATTGGTATCCAAGCAGGTTGGGTGTTAGATCTATGTTTTTTTTGTTTGTTTTTTTACGATATTGCTTTCATTTTTCGTCAATACAATGAAAAAAAAGGAAGAGAATCAGAGAGACAGAAGTCAGAATAACTATCCTCATGTCCCCATAGTGCAGTCTAGAAGAAGCTTGCTTTCTTGTGTTTAATTGGTTGTTTGGAGAATTTAAAAAGAAGTTCCCAGCTTCCTGTATTGGGGCATTTCAGGATATCCATGAACCGAAAACAATGCTCCAGTGAACATAGAAAAAGAATGCAGTGGTATAAGCAAGCTATGGTATTTGTGCCCATGTAATTTGAAAAAGAACACTGTAAAAGTATATTTTACAAATAGTTGGCCTTTGGATGAAATTATGTAATATGGCTATTTTGCATTAAAATAAATTTGCTGTCGCACTCCATGCATTTAGGTATGTAGACATGATCAAGATGACTTGGTGAAGTTCAAACAGCATATCAGAAAGGGGAAAAAATGGTCCAAGTGTCTTTGAACTTGGAATGGTTTTGGTGCCAGGTGGGCAAATCTGAGTTTTTCAGGAACTGCTGATCTGCTGTGATTCTGTAGAGTCTATAGAGGAGGGTGTGATAAAGAGAAAATATCCAGTGAGTGGCAAAAATGCAAGGGGTCAGAAGAGAATGGCCAGAATGGTTCAAGATGATAGAAAGGCAACTCAAAAAACTCACAAAAATTCACATAACACGTTGAACCTTGAAGCAGATGGCTGTAACCCTTACAGCAGAAGACCATATTGACTACTCATGTTAGCTGAGAGCAGGCACCTGAGGTTACGGTTCACACAGCCCCACCAAAATTGGTCAAGAGAAGATCGGGAAAATGTTGCCTGATCTGAACAGTCTCACTTTCTGCTGTGACATTCAGATGGCAGGGTCAGAATTTGGTATCGACAACCTAAAGCATGGATCCATCCTGCCTTGTATTGCCAGTTTAGGCTGGTGGTGGTGTATTGGTGTGGTGGTATTTTCATGATTAATGCTTCTTGGTACTAAATGAGCATTGGTTATATTGTACAATATCCCTAATATTTTTACTCACAAAGCTCAAATAATCCCAAACTGGTTTTTTGAACATGACAATGAGGTCACTTTACCCAAATAGTGCTCACAGTCACCAGATCGCAATCCAATAACAGCATCTTTAGGATGTGGTGGAATATGAGATTGGCATTGACAAATTGGCAGTATCCGAATAATGCTATCATGTCAATATAGACCGAAATTCGTGCGGAATTTCCAACACCTCATCAAATCTACCATGAAGAATTACCATAAAGAATTACAGCAGTTCTGGAGGCAAAAGAGGGTCCATTATTTAATAAGTTCAAATGTTCTTTTACCAACATCGCTACTAAAAAGAGTACATCAACCCTTTATACAGTCCCCTACAAAATACGCAGTGTTTATATAGTGCCATCATATTACGCAGCGCTGTACAAAGTCCATAGTCATGTGACTAGCTGTCCCTCAGGAGCTCAAAATCTAATGTATTATCTATGTACCATAGTCATATGTTTTTAATAGAGTCTAAGGTCAATTTAGTGGGGAAGCCAATTAACCTAACTGCATGTTTTTGGAATGTAGGAAACCTCAGTACTTGGAGGAAACTCACGCCAACACAGGGAGAACCTGCAAATCCATGCACATAGTGTCCTGACCGAGGGTCAAGCCTGAGACCCAGTGCCGCAAAGGCCAAAGTTCTAACCTCTGAGCCACTATCCTGCTCTGTCCTTTTCATTATTTTAAGCTGGAATTTTTCTTCCATTCTCTGGGTGGCTACAGAGCCTTGCCGGGTTCAATTGACCCCCATTGTAGCCACCCTTGTAGTTGCACTATCACACTAAATCTATATCAGGGGAAATGGCTGTTTCTAGAGGTTAATGCTATATATGCTCTATCTATAGGTGGAGCTAGTGAGTGATATAGTAGCGGGATGTAGCGGGTATATAGTGCGGTCAT
>NC_092860.1:147930185-147946849 GCF_032062135.1 Pyxicephalus adspersus | reverse complement strand
GCCACTGCCCCCTACTGGTTGGATTCTTTTATCTGTTGTCTCAGTATGATCTCTTTCCAGCAGGATTCTTCTATTTGCCTTTGTAGCTTTATACATGTCATGTTTGTTTCAGCTTGGTGCTAGATGAATACATGTTCACTGAGTGTGACAGGTAGCGAGATAGCTGCCTGTTCCTGATCCTAATGCTTCTCCGCCTTGGTTTTTAACCCAACATAGCCAATGGCTGAATGCAGTAAATGCTTGGTGAGTCTCATGGCCCCTTTTTTTCTATCAAATTATTATTATGTGTGTCTGTGTACACATAATTAAGGTTTTATGATTATCCAAAGCCTCATTAAGTTCAAGACATGCCAAATTGTTTTGTTTTTCTTTTTTCTGTTTTGCATTTCAGTTGCTAATCTCTCCAACATCTTCCTGTCTACATGGGTATACTATATCATAACCTGCACATCAATGATCTGGGCTGACCTGCCGATGACGATAATGGTGCACGATGACCCCACACTAAGTGCCCCTAAAACTGCTGAGAGGTGCAACTACAAAGCAGAGGTGTGCGGCATAATCAGTCTGTGCAGACTTCCATTACTCACTGTATACAATGTATGGGCCTGATTTATTAAAGCTCTTCAAGACTGCCGAAAATAGACCATCATGGGAGAACTAGGGTGATCCTGTAAACCTGGAATGGATCCGGTCCAGGATTGCAAACATTTGCCAATAGCAAAAGATTTTTTTCAAAAATCCAGGTTTGCTGGATCACCCAGGTTCTTCCATTATAGTCTATCTTCTCCAATCATGGAGAGCTTTATTAAACCAGGGCTAATGTTTTTGTTAGTGATGCAAGAAAATACACTCAAATTGTTCTGTCACAAGCAAGAGTCCTACAAACACATATAAACCTCAGAACCAAAAGTTATACTTACAGTAAGTTATACTAAGCAATCAGCAACTGATGGGACAATAAACTCATTGGTTAAGAATATGTAATGTACAGCACAACCTACAAAATACAAGAGTATGTAACATACAACACAATGCAAAGTATGGAATAGTTAGGAAATGATTAAATTATTTAAATGATGTAACATAGTAACCTTATTTTAATGATCAATGGGAGGGAGAAAATTTCCCAGCATGGGTGATCAATGCTTGATTTCATTGGTCAATGAGAGAAAAGTGCATGATTTGTCAATGTGAAGAAAAATGTTGAGACATTATTGGTCAGAAGGAAAAAAATGCCCATGTGAATAAGGTCAATAGAAAAAGAAAAAAAAAAATCAGCGCCAACCTCTCCGGTGAAAAAAAAACTGATGAATTGTTCTGGCTCCTGACCAGGTGATTACTATGATAACAAATAATACTCTGATCACTGTGTTAGGACACAGCAATAGATGCTGTGCCTGTTCTCCATATCAGTGTCAGTTATGTACTGACATGGAAATACATCATTTATTATCACGTGAGTATGAAAAAGTTTTTGGACCTTTAAGTGCCATTAAAAACTATTTCAGTTTATATTTGGATGACCCTAGTGGTATGTCTGGTTTGACAGATCACTGCTCTCATCCTCAAGCTGTCTGTACCAAAATTTAAATTTAAGAAGATACCACACCAACTGCTGGTGGTCAACAATATTCTACAAAACATCATTTAGGAGTAAATGACCTACAAGAGACCTAATCCTGGAAATGAAGAGAATGAGACCATGTGTTTTTTTTGTTTCCTCCTTTCAAATTAATGTAAAAAAAAAAATAAACACACACATGGATGTATTTGTGGATTAAACTTTCCTGTTTTTCTTTTTCAGGTAAAAGTAGAAATCTCAGTTTATTTTTAGATCTGTTTAGGGTAACCTATTTGATCCCTTCCCTATCTACTGTGTATACATTTATCTGACTAACACTTAATCAACGTTGAATTGAGACAACCTATTTATTATGAATGGGACAAACAAATATACAGCATTGCACCACAATAAAAGGTAATTGATTACTGTACATCACGGTGTGCTGCAACACATCTGCATCAAAGGTGCATGTGGTTATTCATGATGAATAGCTCTGCAATGCATTACCATACATAATGTATAGAAATGTAACTAGGGATGAGCGAGCGAATTTATTCAATTCTGTCTCGCGGCGAATTGGGCCGTTCTCGTCAAGGTTCCCCAAAAGCAGCCACCATTTTTCTCCTATGACATGCTTACTTTAGGGCGCTCATAAAATATATTAAATCATGATGTCCTTTATATGTATATGTTATTCTGTAATGCACCACCTTTGAAACTCTGAACCCGACAAGATCAACCAGAAGCCAATAAGAGTCCACCCAATGAATCTCAAATAACTAATTGTATCTATCTAATTCCCATGACCTCCTCTAATTCATTTGTGGGGGTTCCTGTCCCTAAACATAGCATCCACATGGAGTTAACCACATTGTGTTCGGCAAAGCACAAAATATTAGAAAGCAGATAGCAATAACCAATTTCCATTATAAATTAACCCTTTTATCCTCAGCCAATGTGTAACTGCAAGCATCAAGGGTATACCATGCTCTAGTAAGAATAACTGTGTACTGACTGTGCTTTTTTTTTACTTTATACTAAAATGTTGGAAACGGCTGTAATAGCCAGACACGTCCCTTGTGTATAGTGATAACAGCTAAATAGTTGCAGATTGTGCAGTATTTTCTGCTGTTATTCGGTGCTGGAAGATAGCAGCAGCTCAGAATGGCACAGTGGTTGCTCTTTATATCGTGTTTCATTACATAAGCCATGTATTTTATTTATAGTGATGATAAAGTGTATTGATTGTATCTACTGCTGTGCTTGCATTTCTCTGTTGCTTCCCAAGAAGTGGAGTATTGAAGCCTGTTACAAGTTGGTCACATTTACTGCTGCCGCGTCTACCAACATTACCGTCACAGTATATAACACAGCTGTTAATTTTCATTTGCAAAAAGATAATCCTTTCCTTTTTCCTGTTCCCGGTACTTCTGCTTTAAAATCTTATCTTCATCTTTAATCTTTAGCTTTCCCTAAAATATTAGCTTCCACCCATACTTCTGTCTACCAACTGCTTTTTTGGGTTGCCACCCAGCCAAATAGGTTCTCTGGTGAAAATTAATTATCCACAAAGAGTGCGGACAATTTTTAACATTGCCATCACCAAGAAGCTGGTCCAGGGTAATAATGTGTAGCTGACTATGAAACCAGAGCATGTAGATAGGAAAAGGCTGGGAAAGATAGGAAAAATGGAGGTATCACAAAGCATACAAAAGTGCAAAACAGGATTTTCAAAAAATAAAATGGCAATGGACACAAAGGATACACGACCATGAAGCAGACAGAATGTCATTACGTTTACAGCCCTGTCTAAAGTATAAACTTGGCAAAAGAAGAAAGGAAATACCTTTAGTGCTGCTCACACTAATCATCCATGGAAATTTGTTAAGGACTGACACTTTCTGGATAGTCAGTTTCCTAGGCGGTTTCAAGTTCTTAAAACCCTGTGCTTTCTGCTTCCTGATCACTATTAGAATTAGATCCATCGTAAAGGTGGAATACTTGACATGTTCAAGCTGGCCATGAGGTTGTGGTGCAGTTACCATCACTTCGGGGAAGACGGTACAAGTAGCTTTTTCCATGCATCACCCCGTGAAAATGAATGAGGACTTGTGGGGGCGTACCAGTTAGGATCAGAGCTGCCAGCTGTCAAATGTGTGGACACTTGTTCTTCAAGAACCAGAGAAGTGGTGCGAGTGGCCAAGTGGTTGGCAAGATACCAACCGATGGATTAGGTCTGATCCTGCCCATATGCCCACTGTAGGCTGCTTTTCCTCTCACCAGCTTCTACATTCTAAGCTACCTGAAGAAATCTCAGTAAGCAACAGGATACAGATATTTCCCACATCCAAGTGTGAAATTTTACTGGAGATGCTGACAGAGTGACTTTAAAATTGATGGCCAGTGGTGCACATAGACAGCAGCCCTTTTTGCATTGGTGGCCTCTGTAATTTTTCCCTCAAATATAGTGGCCTCTTGTGTTGGGCACATATATTTACCCCTGTTGCATTGGTAACACAAAAACTTGCCTTTTCTATTAGTGATCAGTGGCACACAAGGACAATAGCACCCCTTTTTGCATTGGTGACCTCTATAAATTTGCCCTGACACATAGTTGCCTCTGTTGTTGGGCACATATATTCAACCCTGTTGCATTGGTGACACAAAAACTGCCCTTTTCCATTGGTGACCAGTGGCATACATAGACAATAGCAGCCCTTTTTGAATTGGTGACCACTGTCCATGCGCACCCATATATAGTGGCCACTTGTGTTGGGCACATATGTTTATCCCTGTTGCATTGTTGGCCAATAACGTATTGTACACAAAAAGCTGCACCTTTCCATTGGTGGTCAGTGACCAATGGTGCACCAAAACTCCTTTAAAAACAGCCCCCAGTCTTTTTTTTCCAAACTTAGCTTGGCGAACCCATATGTAGGAAATGAGAGATTAGAAAGTGTTATAATTAGCGCGGACTGCAGAAAGATCTCTGTAGGCTCAGCTTGAGGCTTGCTGACTTACACTTTGGTGTGGATACAGTTCATCAGCTCTGTATTTTTCCTTCCCAGCAGTAAGAAGTAATGGAGATTCTACAACTGTACTTATTTTTTTAATATATATTTTAACAGGTAAGCAGAAGCCATTTTTAATTTCTTGGCTTTTTATAGCTTATAGATATAGGGTATACTTAGGCAGTCCAACCTTTGGCTGTCTAACATAGAACTTTAGTATAGTCAGAAAAGAAGCAGAGCACTCATGCCACCTGCTCAGGCACCTGAACCATTACAACATTTTAAACTGGTGATAGCAGATGGTACTAAACTACTCCCTGCCACCGAGAAAACAATTAAATTGTGTGAGGAACAGGTAACCACACAGCAACGTCAGTGTTGGCCTGGACACAGCCTTACTGCTATTTTATTCTCAATTTACCTGTGTTTCATTGCTGAAATGATAAAGGTATCTGAGTCCACTTTAAAGAATAAAGTTTTAAATACACCCACTGTCAGATTTTTTGACCCAAGGTATGGTTGGGACACTACACGAATTTATGTACAAAATATTATATTATCATAATCTTTTTATAAAACATTATTTCTGTGTATAGTACACATTTGAAATCTTTGCAATTCTACAATTAGTGTATACATGTGTGCAATCAGTCTCGGAGTGCTTTAATAAATTGGGCTCTTTATCTCAGCAGGTGTAAAGAAGTTAAGTTAGCCTATGTGCAAACTGGCCATGAGGTTGCAGTCTGGTTACTGTTTTCTTGTGCCAGTGAATCACTGCCTTGGGGTGGCAGTGAGTGGTACAATACTGTTCGCTGTTGCCAGCTATCCAAAAATGTTTTTAATTCATGGTAATCTCCATACTAAGTTGGTTCCAACAGGGAATCCAATGAGTGGACTTTAGGAGACTCTGTAACTTTGCTTGTTCTGGTCTCTGGAAAGAACTCCTGCTCACCCAACCACCTACAAATAATCTACTTGCGCTCCCCATGCTACTTTGTTACTCTGTTGGAGTCCATAAAATACCTAATGTTTGTAGGTATATGGAAACATGTGGCATTCTCCTTCCAAGATGGGCAGTTGTTTTTCGACCTGCCAATTGCCAAGCTGGATCACTGTCACATGAGGAATTGGAAGAAGTCATCAACTCTTTGCATACTCCAACCACATCATTTAGGCCATTTAGGCGAAATGTGTCGGGATGCGAGACGTTAAAACTAGATGTTACATTTCTATTATAATCGGGGATACTATTGTCTAGTATGCACGTCCAACACCCCCCCATATACTACTGGGTTTGGACCCAATAAATTAGTTGTATTCTACATTTTTTTACGTGTCCTATATGATAAATATATATATATATATTTCACCTAATACAATTTTGAATTTGCCTAAAAAAACCCAGCTATCCACTTTCTTGATGTACTGCAATTTGACATATGTAGGGTAGGTAAGCATTATTTGGAATGCATATATTTGAGCATGGATACACTTCCTTTCTCTCATCCACCCACTTCCAAGATTTTGAACACCCAGCTTGAAAGGAAGCAAGGAACAATAGGAAAATGAGCGAAAGGTGCATCTCGGTAAGTAGGGGGCTTGTCCTCTCAAGAATAGCTGTCACAAGAAAGGTAACAGAGTTTCCTTAAAAGCAGTCTGAGGACTTTTCTGAATGGAACAAATCCACATGAATAGTTTGAAGTGGACTACTAATTAATTACCCTTCCCCTCCAGCTCGCAATGCTCTGTAGCTGCTGGACTTGTTACATTCCTGCTTGATTTGCAGTCAGTGGTTGGCTGTTTGCTACATAATGACCTCTAAGGCAAAGGGAAATCAGAACACATTACTGAAATAATGCCGTTCTTTCATTAAAGTTACAGATCACAACTTTCTAAATATGTTTCAAGACTTTGCTATCTGTGTATTGACCTTGGGAATAGTACAATAATGGTCTAATCAGATAATTTGCGCAGCATATTAATTGCACATTTTAAAAATTAATTTCTGTTCTCTCTTTTTTCTCTTTTCCTCGACGGTGTGTGGTTCCAATGACAATTAGGAATTCTATAAAAAGATTGCTTGGTGTATTTAATCATAGCAAGATTAAAAGAATAAAACCAAATCGAATAATGTAGCTTATAAAAGCCTAACTCCTGACTAATTAAAGTATGTCTTTTCACAGCGGAACCACAATGCATTTCAGCAGATATGATTTTAACCCTAGCATGCCTGGTGAAAATAGCAAATAGCCAAGATAAATGCAGTGTATATTCATTCTTTCAGTGAGTCACAGATAAACTGCTACAGGTCAGAAATAAAATAAAATTGACCCAAAGATATTTTTAAAAGGGGACATGTATGAGAAGAGAAGCCTTGGAACCCCCATTGCCTAATGGAAACATTATGTAAAGGATATAAAAAAATGGTAAAAACTGGATAAGTGCTACACCTTTGCTTTTAAAATTTGAGGACATTTTTTCTTTTTTTAGCATTATTAGTTCATTACAACTTTCAATCATATCAATAGCCTATACATTCCCGCTCTCTCCACATCCACTACAGACAACCTTGAGCACAACCAAATCATAACCTGAGAACACTGATTTTTTTATAGCCATAGGACCCTGACCCTCTTTCCTTCTTTTTACCCATTTTCTACTTTTGTCCCCTATCCTGCACCTACCTTTGCTTCTGGGAAGCTTAAACAGAATATTATGACCTCACCACTGGACCTTCTTGAGGGAGTCCAGGAAAGCTGAAGATGCCAAAGCTCACAAGAATTCCTTCCTAAACAAATGTTCTTATGGAAGGGCACATTGATGTCACCAGCATCTAAAGAAATTGCCATGCCCCAAGGTACTCTAGGTATTCTTTATTTTTTCATTTGTCTTTATAGACTTCACTTTTGAGTTGGAGCTCCAAGATAGGCAAGGTGCACTTTAAAGTTCTACTTTGGGCACCTTATATAAATTGCTTCTGTATGGTAAGGGTCTAAGGATTAGTACACACGTGGAACAGTTATTGTTTGAAAAAGAATGATCAACAATTATTCCCGATTATTTTTAACGATCGTGTTGTTAACAATTTTGTACACGATACAATCTTTCAAATATAATCCACCAATAATGTACACACTAGATACGATCACTAGAACTATGCAGGAAGTGACATGTACAGGAAAAAGTGTATCACAGAACAATCCACGATCACTGAACAACCGTACGCACCCTAGATAATCGCCCAATCAGATCCGCTGGGACGGTTGTTCGTTTCCAGTGAGATTCCTCGTTTGTCGGCGACATTGACCAGTCATTGTGCACTTTTTTTGTTAACAATTATCAAACAATCTTTTGTGGATCGTTCATTTCCAACGACAAATATTGCACATGTGGACGCAGCCTAACGCTTATTTTGTTTAAAGTTAATGTAATAAAATGAAACAATTACCCCTTTCCTTGCTCCCCAGGCAAAGGGCATACTTATCTGATGTTGCTTCAACCCCAGAATTTAGCTGGGCCTTCAACAAACTCATGTACAATGTTGGATCACTGTTCCTGCATTTTAGGTTCTGACACTAGCAAGGGGAAAGGGAAAATTATAAAAAGCAGAGAATATGAATTGTTTCATGAGGTCTAATAAGCAGGATGTAATTCTGCTGGAGGGGCAAGCTGCTCCACTTTGTAAAAGAGCAGCAGTCCAACTCTCCAAAGTGCTTCTAGTAGAGGATATTTTACCCCTGTTTTAATCATATTTATATTACATCACATATTTATTGTTATTATATTTATATCACATATTTATTGTTATATATGAAGTGAAACTGCATTACAGAAAAAAATAACTAGTAAAAAATTAATAACTATAATAATTAAAAGTTGCTTAGCAGAGAAGTCCAAATAAAATGACTGCAATAGCCATGCAGGACTAATATGAATATCTTAGGTGGTTTTAACAAGGACTATGTGTTTTAAATAACAGTCTTAGGTAATTTGTGGGACACCTATTAACATGAAAAGCCACTTTCGTTGTATATTGTATTATTTATATTTATATATTTTATTTTATTTCATTGTAGCCCTTTTGGCTAAGATTAATGCATAAAAAATGCATTGTTTGATGAAGTATTCGATAAGCCATTTGCAAATGCTTGTGCAGGCATTTTGTAGCAAGGAGTACATTTTTTTATGTAACTTTTCTAATTGGTTGAAGTGGTCAACCATATTTCTTTGCTACATGTGGTATCTGAAATAACACACAGCAATGCTACCACAAGCAAAAAAAAAAAAAAAGATAGCAATAAATGGAAACGTTTTATTCCAATACCTTTTATTGTACAATTATACCCTAACTGTATTGGTATCACTTGAAAAAGATAAATAAAACCTGGGTCTGAACTGAGCCTAAACTTCATGTTCTACTCTAAAGAAGTACCTCTCTGCTACTTGACTCTACTTTCCCTGGTAAAAAAGACCATTTCAGAATGTGG
Organism: Pyxicephalus adspersus; assembly: GCF_032062135.1. Classification (NCBI taxonomy): domain Eukaryota; kingdom Metazoa; phylum Chordata; class Amphibia; order Anura; family Pyxicephalidae; genus Pyxicephalus; species Pyxicephalus adspersus. The sequence continues at coordinate 147,937,784 of NC_092860.1, read as the reverse complement.
AAGCATTCATGTGGAAGAACATCACTCAGGCATCAGAAGCATGCAAGAAATGTTCTGTGCTGCAACAAAGACCGTCCACCACCAATGCCACTAATGAGGCTAGGGAACTAACCAATCGTAGGCTAGGGAATGGATAAAACTTGTATGTTTATTTACAGGAATACCAATTTTTGGCAGGTAAACCAGCTCCCACATTTGAATATCATCTGTATATTTAACTGTTTTTAATGGAAACTGAACCATTAGCACAGTGGCTCTAGGGTTAGCACTCTTGCCTTTGCAGTGCTAGCTCCCAGGTTTGAGTTATGGCCAGGGCACTAACTGCATGGAGTTTGCATGCAGTGTTTGCGTGGGTTTTCCTCTGGGTACTCTGGTTTCCTCCCACATCCCAAAAACATGCAGTTAAGTTATTATGCTTCCCCAAAAAATTGACCTTAGACTGTATTATTGACATATGACTATGGTAGGGACAATAGATTGTGAGCCCCTTTGAGAGACAGTTAGTGACATGACTATGGACTTTGTACAGCGCTGTGTAATATGATGGTGTTATATAAATAATGTATAATAACAATTAAAGTGGACTTATATGAACAACATTGATCAACTCTCTGCAGCATTCTCCTGTGGATACAGGGTTGGGGGAGATTCCATAGAGTTTACAAAAGTGCATTTCAGTTTCTAAAGTGCATTGAATGATGCTAAAGAGGCTAAAAGTTCACTTTAATTGCAATCTAAACATCCAAAATTAGTGAAATCTAAAACCTATTTATAGGTATTCAAACAACAGGCAACATGATAACTACCAAGTACATTTAACAAGGACACAACAAAGCGCAGGCCCTATGTGTGATAAATCTGAGATAACAGCAAAACAAAGACATAAGTATTCCAAGAGAGCCCATGAGACTGAGAGTATATCAATGAATAGAACACAGATTGTATTCTGATATATATCGCTAATAAAGCCACCACAGTGACTGGATATTCATTGCAGTGGAGACTGTTATTCATGTTTAACAATGTCATCATCATTGAAAATGCAGCCCTTACACTGAGAAGCCACTTAAAGAATACAGAAAGCTAAGTAGCAGCTGAAGCGTGAAGTCATATTGGAGAGTTGAAACAATCATTTCTTGATAATGATAATAAAAAATTGCTTCTACTTGATTTTTTATTTGTTAAGTGTAATATAAATATATATATATATATATATATATATATATATATATACCTCAGCTATGCAGTATAGTCTGATTTAACTCTTTCAGCTGCATAAATTACAGATATAGGTTATAGCAGTGGCTGCAGGATGAATTGACTAAGCTGTACACACAGCCACTTTAGTCTCCTGACTATATTTTATGCACCCACCCATTTGGCTCATCTAGGCAGTGCTCCTGTCATTGTATTTAGCACCAGCGAAGATGACCGACACTGAAAGGGATTATCTTGGGATGTCATATTTGGACATTGGAGGACCCTGCAAAGATAAATGTACTTTATGTTGTGTCTTTTTTTCAGGGGCTAGGGGATACTGTGTACTTTTGTATTCATTCCCCAGGGTAACAGAGAAGATATCTCGGGCTACATGGATCCAGTTTTGCCACTGGGAATAGGGCTACATGCTTTTTACCCCATTTCTTTCTTGCCAAACCAGATCCCAGAGGGCCTTAGGTATGTGTGTACCTTATATATGAAAAAGGATAAATAAATAAAAGCTACATATTTTACCTGTCAGTGACAGCTTATTTGAGGGTACAGTATGTCTAAATCTAGGCATGCCTCCAGACTGAACTGGTTGTGAAATTACTGTTTTGAGAAATCATTGACCAAATAGCATAAAGAATCAGTTCCAGTTATTATTGTTCCCTATCCAACCCTCTCCCTTTCTGTTTTTCTTCCGATTTCCTTTCTAATGACAGCAGCAAAAAAAGAAATGCTAGCAGCATCTCTTTTGCTGTTATATACACACACACACATATATATCTATCTATATATATATATATATATATATAAATATATATATATATAAATATAATATAGGAATGTTATATATTATTGTATTTTTATATCATATTGTAACTAAAGCAACCAGAATAAACAATGTATACTAAGAAAACATCACAACCATTAATGGTGTCATTTATTTTCAATTAAAATCCAAATAAACCCAAAGTTGAACAAAGCAAATTGGAATAGCAATCAGCTTGTGAATACAGAGAGTGTACAGCAGAAAACCAGGTCTAAATATTCTTGCTAATTGCAATGTATCATTTCCTCCAATCTCTGTGGGAGCATCATCATGTACATCAGTTGGCACCCAAAGTAGGAACAACAATAATTCCCCATATTACAATAAAAACTATATGTCTGAATTTAGAGACTTGTAGTCACCGAAAGTAGGAGGTGAACAATTGCAGAACCTCAGCCTGTCTTTAAAAGCCATGAGAAGTCCTTAAAGTATAGATTTGTGAATAGATACAGTCAAGCACAGCTACACTATTGGGTTTTTGAATCAAAAAATGTTATCTTGCTTTGAGAATTTTACTACTTTACTATTCAATGTTGGCTTGGATTGGGATTTTAAATTCAATGCCACGTATAAGACAAATGTGTGATTTAAAAGAGTTACACTATAGATCATTTACTATGAAAATGTTGACTTGTTTGTCGCTTTTGAGGATCAAAAAACGTCACCCCTTATCCAAATGGAGAGGAGGAATCAATATGAGTCAATATGACCACCTACTATTCAGATCTATATTGACACCACAGCAGAAAACTATATATCTAAAATAAAAAAATTATTTCTATAAATATACCACCTTGTGTGACAAAATATATCTGTGAAGCCTACATTGCTGCTTTTGGAACAGGAGCCTTTAAAGAAGGTCAGCGATGCTTAGAATCATTTCTCTGCACGTTATATCCATGTGTTCCTCTTCAATCACTTGTATGTCACTCATTCCTTGGAATAAATCCTTATACATATTAGATGGATGTCCAAAGAAGTTGAAGAAAAAACTAATATTGTAATTGTTTATTGAATGGAAATTCCTATAAAGCAGCCGTATTGTTTACAGAACAGAAGTGCACCAAACATTATGGATTCTTTACAATTTTCCAGCTGCTGGTATTCCAAAGTCCCAAGTACAAGTTCCAGTATCTAACACATAAAGTGTTAGACGTTAAAAGAAGAAACAATCCTTTCTTCGGTAATTCGATACATTGCAAAAAAACTCATTACCTACTTTTTGCATATCTCCCAACTTTACCTTATTTGGTGGAACTGCCCCCCTTTTGTGAAGTCTAATACATTTGTTCTTCTTTGTTTCCTTAATTTGGAATGATATATACATCTCTTTAACCAAAATCATCAAAATGTAATTACATTTTGTAAATTAGATATATTTAATCCAGTTTCTATTACTGCATTTGTTATTTTGAAAAAAATCATATGAAAAGAAGTGGTGAAAAATGATCCAGTGAAGGGTTATGAATTCTTCATGGTCCATATAGGTGGTGTGTAGCAGGCATCTACAATCTTTTTTTTGTGTAAAGGATAACTCCCCCCACTTTCCCTGCTTTTAAAAAATAATACATACATGTAAACATGTAAAAATAAATATATACATACACACAAATCTTTCTTCCAAGGTTTTCTGTGATGGTGATCACAATTCCATCTCAACCTTTGCTCATGGGAATTAGGATGACCCATTGGAAGCCAAAATCCTTATGGTGGAAAGGAGATATTGTTGGGGAAGAATTAGAAAATAGGTGTTACAGCTCAAACTGCTTGATTTTTTTATTTTTACTTTTATAGTTCAATTGGCATAGCTATAGCTGGAATTCTGCTTAGTTGGTGTTCTTTAATCCCATTTTAGCATGTTGTTCTTGACTGATACATGAAATAGAATTTTCTTTCTATACAGATATAGGGGTCCCAGTGCATTAAACTGAAAACAGCTGGTAAAAAGAAAGCTGATAACATGAGCAGAAAATGATATTTCCAAGGGGGTTCCATCCACCAGTACAGAGAATTCACAAACAAATCATTCTTTTGATGGTTTTAGAAACCCATATCTGGCAGCATATTGAACAGAGAGATGTAATTTTACAAACACAAAATCTATTGATAAGGAATCTGATATCCACAAAACACTGCCTAGTGGAACATTTTACAGGTCCATCTGTTACTGGTGATTGATTCTTGATTCACCAGGGAATTTTTAGTCAGATTTGGTTCTTTATATATAAAATCATCCGTAGGGTCAATGCAGAAAAGCACAAAATATGGTGTCAATGTGCTTTGCTGGGATAGAATGTGGCCTGGCCCATTTTCTAAAGAGTTGCTGCGAGTTTCTGTGTTTTGCCTAATACTTTGAAAATGTTTTTGTGGACACCCTATGTATATTCTGTGTATTTGAGTTATTTAAAAAGTTATTTATGAATATATGTTATAGATTGGGACTCTTTAGATTCAGAGGTGTGCCATGTTTAAATTGGAAGTTCTTGGTATTGTGTTGTAGTCAGTCAGGCAGTGTTTGGTAGGGTAATTGAAATTGGAAATGTTCCTAGATCACTGACTGGTCTTTTCCTCCATTACTGGGAAGATTTTCCTGTACACAGTAGAGGAAATGAGCAACCAGAGGTGAGAGATATTTATCCCTGTGGCCAAGCAGTGGAATTTGTTCCTTTTGGGGTGGGCTTTTACCTGGGGATAATTATCTAAAACTATCCGGTAAAGGGCAGTCCGCCATGGGTCTCTGTGAAAAGGCAAACCCTGGGGCCTTGGTTGGTCCAGAGCCGTGCCCCATTGTCACGAAGCTTGCCTTGATTAATAGTTAATTATCCACTTGAGAAAGAGGTCTTCTGATAGGTTAAAGAGGACAGGCTCCTGCAATTGCGCCTAAATTTGGGGACTGTCACGGGTGGGCTACTCACAGCAAAATGGGGGGGGGGGGGGGGTCAATGCTGGTCATGGACATTGGGAAGAACTACCTACAAAAATGGCCTAAACCTCTGTGGAATACTTTGAGAGGAAGGAAGATAGGAAGGGTTTTTTGAGTAACGGTTCCCGGATTTAGAGTTATGTAGCTAAGGGACACCCTGTATCATGACCCTTTTGTTTTCTGTTTTAGGCAATGCATTAAACTTCTAGAATTTATATACAGAATGAGTCTGAGTTTCTTGCCTCACCAAATTAGAAAATCCACAGAAATATAGCCACTTTTATGGAGTAAGTGATATTCATAATTTTTACCCTTTAAAATCATTGGACATGCTAAGGCTGTGAAGGGCAGCAAAGCACACAAGTGTCTACAAAATAAAATCTAATCAAAGCGATAATATTCTTAGCTCTGCAATGATTCCATTCACGTCCTCTGAAGCAAAAGCCAATAACTGGGTCATAACATTGTTACATGATGGAGGGGACAACGTCACCACTGCCCCTAGGTCCTGACACCATCCACTGTCTATTTTTCTGCCAGTTACAATGTAACAAGTAGGAAAGATTGATATCAGAGTCTTTGAAGGGAAATGGAAGCCTGTTATTGGTTGTCATTCAACAAAAGGTATTACTGTATGGGACAGCACCAGAAAGGAGGTGACTTTTGAAGCTTTTTTTATTTTAAAATCTCCTGGGAGGCCATTTTAAAAAAATAAAATGTATCCCATAGTGGGGTTTTAAGCATTAGTATTCCGAAATGCCATTCCTACAAATGTTGCCCTTCTGCAAAAAGCTCTTTAACAGAGAGGACAAATTTCTTCAACTATCCAAAGTGACTGCAGCAGCTCATCCAAAGTTGTGAGTTATCGGTATTTCCTTTTATTTACTTGACAGAACAATGTCTGTGTTTGTTTTTGTGCAGTTAGGGATGATTTGATTCCGTAAAAGTCTTTAATATCTCCGTGTTTCTTTATTTTTTTAAACTCCTGGATACTCTTATCTCCAGTTCAAACACATATCCATGAAATTCTCGGCTGCGGGAAGGTATCAGGCATTTATTCTCATCAAACAAAAACCCTCACTGAGTAGAGCAGATTGTGTTGAAATCAAACCAGCAAAGCACAAGGCATCCTGGACCAGAGACAGACTTCCGCATAGACAAACTAAGGCTTTAATGAAATTTCTTGCTGAAGGAAACAATCAGATTAAGGAGTGCGTTATTTGTAGCCAAACGGTAATGCTTTCTATACAACAGATGTGTTAATTAGGCAGATAAGAAGTGTTGCTGAATTATACATCATAAGCATAAGGATGAAGTAGGCATGTAGAGAAAAGGGAATGGGGTACGTGGCAAGTTCTATCTATACTAGATACTGCATGGCATAAATAAATTTGATAGTGCTTGATTACCTGATAGAATTGTGTTCCGGGGATGGCCAGAACACACCTAAAAACAACAAAGTATGGAAGCACCAGGGTGGAAGGAAATCTTGGGGATCCACTAAATGTAGAATTTCTTCAAGTGACATTGCATGGTAATATCCCAAAGGATGTCAGAAAATATATTCCTGATTCTAATGTTTATTGGCATGGAACAGTGTTTCTGAATCAGGGTTCCACCAGAAGTTGCCAGGGGTTCCTTAAGCAATGAGCAGTTTTTGACTCTCAGGTCAGTTTAGGTGACACCAATGGTCCTTTTGGCTATATGTAAGGATGATATTCTTTCCAGTGGCCAGCAATGTAAGAGACATTCATCCCATTGATCACCACACTGTGAGCTGTGGATATAGTAATTAGCGAGGGGGTTCCCTGAAGTTGAGAAAGTTTTGTCCAAAGTTGAGAAAGGCTGACTTAAAATATGGCTTTTTTTCATTTTAAAAAAAAAGCATGAATTTGAAATGAAAGATTATGATTGAATCTAGCATTCTGAAAATAAAAGAATTTGATGAGGGATTATTCATAACAATTTTCCATCAGAAACTGTGATTTGTGTATCTGTCGTGTCAATGCTTTCTAAAGTCGCCAAGCCAGAGCTGACGGCATATTAGTTCAAGGCCAGTGACTTGGTTTTGTCTCATCTTGGGTTCACCTAAAAAAGAAATTTGAGGCGAATTTCAGAGGGTGTTTGGCAGCCTTAAGCTCATCACCCCGGAAAGGGATTAAAGGGTATGGGTAAGTAACTGTGGTGCTGCCAAATTGTGGCTTTCTTTGGGATCCAGTACTGGAGCCTCTTGAAAGGAATGGGTGGGATGGCCAGATATTGAGAGTCACTAAGAAGCACCTGGTGATGATAAAAGGAAGATGTTTTTGAGACTGAAATGGAGTTGGAGCCTGAGGTTATGTGATTGTGTAAAGTCTCTGTATGGGGAGAGCCAAGGAGGTTTCCCAAAAAATTAGATCCTTTGAACCAATACCTCTAAAGAGAGAGTCAGAAAGAGAACCAGGTGGCCAAATTTGTATTATTTTAACCAAATGTTTATGTGAGACATTGACCCCCTGAGAGACATTAGGGATATTGATCCCTTGAGAGGGAAACCAAAGATCTTATTTTCCATTTACGTGGTTGGAGATGAATGCCCTGAAATATGAACTGAAATACCTCTATGCAATTAGTGTGTTTGATGGCAATCCCTCACAATATA
>NC_092860.1:147886368-147929832 GCF_032062135.1 Pyxicephalus adspersus | reverse complement strand
CATTTTCTCCAAAGCATTTAGTGTTAAAAAAGGAAAACATCCCATAACTTTATATTGATCTTCATATCTGATTGCTCAATGTTTGATGCGGTTTATGCCTTAATAGATGTTGGCATTGTCTTTGCTCTAAATCCAATTGTACAAAACAAGATCAAGTTAACATCCCCATCTCTTCCACCTTCCATCTCTTCCAAAATAATAAAATTCAGCTTGATTTCTGGTGTTCAGACGTGTAGTCATTTTGTACTGGGAATTGCATTCTGTCACCATGATGCCAAGCTCATCCTGGTGTTAAGACATTTATAGATGAAAATACAGCGTGGGTAATGAGTTTGTACCTCGCACAACTCCATTAAGCCGCCGCTAGATCTTGCTCATTTTTTATGTTAAATAAAAAAAAGAACTCTTTGAAATACAGAAAGATGATGGTGAGCACTAGGCGCGTGTCTGCTAAATGCAAATATTTTACGAACAATACATGTGATAAACATGATGTTAAAGTAAAAGGTGGACCTTGAATGGCTAAACTATGTCTTTCTCCAGTTTTACCCAACATACTAAAATCTAGAGATGATTCAAGTAAGAAAATTGTGCAACGTTGACACTCATTTGATCTCATTTTAAAAATAAATTGCAAATTGCCTTGCTTGGAATAGGTTTGTACAGATTTGCCCAATCTCTTGAGAATCATGCAATTCATAAATCCTTCTTAGCCAAGTTCTTCAATAATGTGGTCCTCTAATTTAACCTTCTGCCAATGTGCCAGGAATAATGTCTCCCACACTTTTTTTTCAGGTGGTCAATCTCCAAGAGAGATTATTTATAAGCATGGAGCATTATTGGGGAGAACTATTAGGGAAAATCCCAAATCACACTTAATTCAAGTGTTTCCCAGTATTACAAAGGTCAAGAAACTCTGATCCAGTATATTGCAGTATCATCTTCTTATTCTGAAAGGACAATTACCTCATTCATACCTTGGCACAAGGGTGGGAGATGAGGGTACCTATAATTCTAACTTGGTCCCTTATAGGTAAGCTATTCTTTTAGTAATATTAGGTGATGTGGGAAGGGGAAGGAGGCCCAGAGAGTGTAAGCGGATCCACTTGAACCCTGTATAAAATTTGAATCCCTCCCACATAGAGCTTTCACAGTGTTTTGATTCCATCAAATGGATAAAAGGTGGAGCGCATGAAAAATATAAATATCAGTTGTAAGGAATTTTCTTAGAGTCTCTTAAAGAAAAATATTTGCCTTTGAATAATTACCCCAATAATATATGGTTGAGTTTACCTTGGAGGTTCCTTAAGCCCTCATTGCTCAGTGTCTGTCAAAATCTTAAGGCGTTCTTTTCTCATATCTTCCCCATGACTATAATTTTTCCTATGCATTAGTATATACTCTAAAAGCCTCTTCCCTTGACCCCTCACGTCACACCGTGTGATAATGGACTGCTGTATTTTATTCGTGAGCCAGTATGTGACACTTTGTACTGCTTTGACATTTGTTCTGACTTTATTTTTATGGTTCTTTTCACAGGTAAATAAATTATCCCTGTTTGACTGAGCTGTCTGCATTTGTCCTATAAAATCTCTACTTTGTGCCGGGTCACTTCGGCAAAAGTGTGCCCTCCAACTGACAGGTGCGTTCACCCACAGTTAGCATTAAACAACATCTTCACCCTTCTACCATCTTTTAAAAGCTGTTTTAAAGATTATTAAGCAAGTAAGAAAATGGCATCTTGTTTATCATGAAAATGTTATTGCTCTGAGCTTAAAGGAAACCACTCCTTCACAGAAATGGATGAAATCAAAAGAATCAAGATGCCAGCATAAATTTATTTTGTAAGCCTTCCCCTGATTGATGTCAACTTAAATGCCTGCATGTCGTATATAACGTCTTTTTGGTAATAGTTTGGGTCTGCTCTTGCTCTATATATCAGGTTGCTGGTTGTACATTGGCAAATCTTTATGCCAATCCATTGGTTAAGCTAAGAGTTTGCCATCTACTGGTCATGTCATGTCATTTATTCATCCCATAATCCTTGTCCTGACTCTATTTATTGGTAGGTGGCTCAAACTGAGATAATGTTAATGCAATCTACGAATTCGTAAAAGCTCCAATATATATTCCTATTCAGAAAGCATAAGTAGTCTGTGGAACAGACAGAAGCACTTGTAGCTCTGGGGAGTTTATACAACTTTAAAGCAGCTTAGGCAGCACTTTATACTGAACGACAGGGTTCAGAAAAGATTTTTGTTCCTCTAGCTCAGCCTCAACGCTTTTATCCTAGATGAACCCCTTTAGGAAATATAAAATCTTGGGCAAACTTTTTAATTACAATTCATTAGAGTTAGCTGAAAAAAGTCACCTTTACAGACACCTAAAATGATCATTATTGTTATGCCAATGACTCTACCAAAGCGGTGTTTCCGTGAACAACACAGAAGCCACCCTAACCAATCAGCCACAGTTTAAGTTATCCGAGTAACCTCTGGAGGAACCCCAAGGGTTTCAGTGTACTCTAATTGAGAATGACTCCCTTTGTTCAATGAACAAGGGCTTCAATAACCAATACATGATGTGTTCTAGACAGATCACAAACATTGGTACAATATAACGATGATATGTTATACGTGACCTGGGACATTCCAGTTTATGTACTACTGTCGAGTATGGTGCAGGATTAAAAGTTACACTTTTCCCAGGCCTCTGAGATATAAATAAGTGCATAGCTTAAATTAATACTGCATTATTGTATTTCATTCAATAGTAAAATATCCATCTATTAAGAGTAAGAAAAATGGTAAGCGAACCAGAGAGAGCTCGAGAGATGGTTGATTAAATGAAAGATGGAGGCTATACTAATGATCTTATTGAAGAAAGAATAAGACAATAAGCAGGGAAACAAGAAACCAAAAGAATTCCATTTACTACATATTTTTTTTCATAGAGCAAACAGGTATGTGACCTTAGAAATATACATTGGCATTGAGTGGGGAATGCTTGTCTTACTATCATGGAATACAGTATGCATTTCACAGACATTCCAAAGGAATAAACCTTTAAGAATTTGGTTGCTTAAATTTGATTTTTCACCACCTAAAGTGCTACATACATTTTGGTTAACCACCAATACTACTCTGTATCTACTTTATAAGGGATTCTAAACACAATGTGCCTGATTTATTAAAGCTCCCCAAGTTTGGAGAAGATATCATGGGAAAACCTGGGTGATCATCTTAGTTTTTCCATAGTAATCTATCTTCTCCATTCTTGGAGAACTTTAATAAATCAGGCTCATTGACCCTTAATTTACTAAAGCACTCCAAGACTAGAGAAGATACACTTTCATCAATGAATCAATATCCTCTCAAGCCTTGGAGAGCTTTAATACATTAGGCCCAATGAGCCTGATTTATTAAAGTTCTCCAAGACAGTAGAAGATAGACTATCAAGAGAAAACTTAGATGATCATCCAGGTTTTCCAATGATAGTTTATCTTGTCCAACCTTGGAGAGCTTTAATAAATCAGGCTCAATGTACACATTCTCACTAATTTCCAGACATCCCCCCCAACTGATACTTTCATTCTTAGGAAAATCTTCATTAAAACTCTTTTGCCATTCAACTTGATAATCTCTTTCAATTCTCATGAACATTACCCCTCCATTGGATCTTTCTTTCACATCACGTCTGTCAAGCTCCTAGCTCTGACATGCTCAAAATGCAACTCTTTGGACAAGCACACAATCATAGTCCCCCTTAGGATAAATGTCCACATTTGACTCCTTCTGCATCAGGACTCACTGATTCCTCCAACAGATCATCACCTTACCTTACCTTACCTGTATCCACCTCCCGTCCCCTAGGTTGCAAGCTTGCAATAACATGGTTCTCTTCCTTGTATATCTTGTATCTGCTGTACTTGTTTGTAAAATCAACATGTATTGCTTGATATTACCATACTCTAATTTATGCTACATTGTGTTGTGCATGAACTATGTATGTTTTTGTATTTGTATTACTAAAAATGTATATTATACTGTGCACATACTATGTATTTATGGTACTAACTGTTGTCTATATTGCACTCCATACAGCGCCATGAAAGATGATGATATTATATAAATAAAAAATAATATTAATATTATTAATATATTTGGAAGGAAGCCATTGATATTATTAATTATTTAACCCCAAATGCAGAAACATTAAATTATTACATGTCATGTCAGACTTGGTAAGAAAAAGGTCTTTTGATTCAGTTGCACATTTTACAATTCATTCCCATACTGTAACTCATTCTCCAGAGTAAAATAAAACAAAGAAGAAATGAAAAAGAAAAAAAAATCCTTCTTTTAGTAGTTTTATTTTATACCTTATAACTGAGCTCAGCATTTCCTTGTAGTATCAGAAAAAGAAAATAAAAGAGGAGATAAACTGGACCTTCTTTAGATGCCATAAATCTTGATGATTGTCACCCGTGTTCTCCTTGGAGATAACAAGGTCAGATTTCAGCCTTAATTTCTTTTGCCATCATTCCTGCTGTCAGCTGTGTTGTGCCATGTACAGTAACTCATGGGAGTATAAAAAAAAGCACCGATCATCATATGTTGTAATGGATTTATCTATATGTGTGTATCCTTTTATTAAAGTATACTGATATTGTTTAAGGGCAGTGGTATGTGAAGTCAGGACTTGCAAACAAATCTAGTTGGTTTGCAACAAGTTCTGGTTTGCCAGGAATTGGCTGGTAAGTATTGATGAGCGGCTCATCGTCACAGAATAATTTTTGCACTTTCATTGCTAATGCAGAATTTTATCGGAAGTGCCCTTTATTTCCAGTCCATTTTTCTGCTGAAATGCGTTTAACACACTTCTACTTTTAGCTTCTGTCAGTTCCATCAGTCAATTTTGATCGCTAATGGTGGGGGAAAGCCTAGTATTGACAATTGGCTTACCAAAAATAAATGACAGTAGGGCTTGGTGGAAGAGCTCCTGTCAATCATGTGCTTTTACACGTCCTGTGAAACAGGCATCTGGGAACATTATGGGGCTCAGTAGACCATGGTTCTCTTTTTTAAATTTAATACAAATCTGGAGTTCAAACAATTTGGTGGGAACACTAACGAAGTCATATCATTGCAACCTCAAAGCAGGACAAATGAAGGGAATGTTATCAGGGTCATCAGGGTTATTTGACTGTATGCATATAAAGTGATCCTACTGGACAGGAATGTCTCTGATCCAAATTTAGTGATTGCAATAGCATGATATGCTGTAGTTTTTCAAACCAATCTTTTGAGGGGTACCAGAAAAGAGGAAGGGAAAATCTTGAGTGAGAAATGTTTATCTGACTCATCCATAGTTTGGGATGTTGCTGATTGGCATGGCCTAGGGCAGGGGTCAGCAACCTTTACTATCAAAAGAGCCATTTTGCCTCCTCTTCCACTAAAGAAAAATAGTCTGGAGCCGCAAAACATAACACAGTTTATAAACTTTTAAAAGTTTTAATATTTTTTTAATTTTACCTGTTACAACAAGTGTGCATGTGTAGGCCTAGTTTTAAATAAATTAAACACTGAACTATGCCCCTAGAAGCTTCCAGCTTCTAACGTATCATCCTGTTACATTAGAAGCTGGAGGCTTCTAACGTAACAGGGTAGATTTTTTTGATGGGCAGAGTTCTTTATGTTCTGACGATGCCTTAGCGATGAAATTTTAAGGGGTGTTAGCCACAGGTGTCCCTCATTTGCAGCTTTAACTTTGTTCACCTGTACCCCCCAATCTTGAGTAATTGGGGTTCAGGTGCTAGAAGCCTCCAGCAATGTGTAACAGGGTAGATTATTTTGATGGGCAGAGTTCTTTATTTTCTTACGATGCCTTAGCGATTCAATTGTAGGTGGTGTTAGCCATAAGTGTCCCCCACTTGCACCTCTATTTTGGTCACCTGTACCACCTCCCCCCCATTCCAGAGAAATTGGGGTTCAGATGCTAGATGCTTCCAGCAATATGTAACAGAGTAGATATTTTTGATAGGCAGAGTTTTTATGAATTTTTAGGAGGTGTTAGCCACAGGTGTCCTTGCACCTCAAATTTTTTTCACCTGTACCCCCTTCCTGTTCCAGAGAAATTGGGGTTCAGGTGCCTCCAGCAATGTGTAACAGTAGATTTTTTTGATGGGCAGAGTTCTTTATGTTCTGATGATAGCCTAACAATTAAATTTTAGGGGGTGTTAGTCACAGGTGTCCCCCACTTGCACCTACATTTTTGGTTTTGTACATCTCCCCATTCCAGAGGAATTGGGGTTCAAAGGAGGGGGATGTCATTGTACACACCCATTTGTACACGCCCCGTGGTAGATTTATTTCACTGGTAGATTTTTTTCATTAGAACACCGGATAGGGAATCCCCCTCCTCCGCAGTGTCTTGGGAGGAAGGGGATCCCCCATCAGAGATCTCCCCGCGGCAGCCGAAGGGAGCCACAACAAGGAGGCTGAAGAGCCGCATGCGGCTCCGGAGCCGCAGGTTGCAGACCCCTGGCCTAGGGAAAGAACATAGAAATTGGGGGAAGACCCTTGTTGAGGGCAGCCTAGTCTAATTGTGTTTTAAAGTCTGATAGGTTGAGCACTGAAACCAAGCCTAAGCTGCCTGAGGATAGGGCCTGTGTGTGTGATGTACCCCACAAATGCCCTACGGTTCTAGTGAGATTACCCAAGATTTTAAATAAGAAGGGAATGCTAAAGAGTGTTGGGGTAGAACTGCTTCTGAACATTGTGAGGAAAAGTTCTCCATGGGGGAAGTGGATACATGATGCAATGATGCAATGGGCCTCTTATATTAAACCTCTACAAGAAGAGATAGACTGTCGGGGGGGACCTGGGTGATTCATCAAAACTGGAATGGCGTGCTGGACGTTTGCCCATCCCTTACTAGATAATGCTAGTTTGGGTATCCTGCACCCCAAACCATCTCCCACAGACTTCATTTGCCCAGTAAAGTCTTTAAACATGACTGAGTTGATGCATCTACTGTGCACCAGAAACCTGCACCTGGAGTTCCTGATGGGGAATGCTACACAAACTGTGGCTAAAAAGAGGCACACACTGTTATTACGTATAATTGGGAAAGGCTGTATTAAATAGCATATTTAAATAATGAGACTGCAGAAAAGGGATCTGTATTTCTAATACAGTTTCTCCTTTTTTACAATAAACTAATTTTACTGGCTAAATGCAGCAATGGAAATCAGCTTGGCTTATGACACTTACATACTGATCCTTTACCCACTGGCATCTCGCGACTATATGGCTACAGTGCCAAAATCATAATCGGAGCCGCAGATTAGCAGGCTGTGTCACTGGCCAGGAGTTAATTAATTTGAGAAGCCAATAAGCGCTTATTCTTTGGCAGGGTGACATAATCTGCCCAGCCTGTACTTGCAGGGGATCCAGAGGAAGTTTTGTGTAAATTAAATTGTTTTGTGTTTTTTTTCAGTTCAGTCATTTGCTAAAAAATTAAAGCCCTCCAGTTTGATAATATTTTAACATTCAAGTCATTGTAATGAGGTATAATGAAGAAACCTGCATGTCTCTTCCCAATATCCTCCTATTCATATATTATATATCAAGACAAAACTTTTTTCATTCCATTTTTGTTTTTGTTTTTTTTGCTTTTTTTTTGTCGCCTTGAAATAACCCTTTACGTCCAGTCCTATAGACACAACAAAGATTGAAAACATTTCTTCAAAGTGAAGTAAATCACCTTAGACAATTGGCACCAGAATAGAAGTCACATTGAGATAGATGTCCCTTCCCTCTGCTCCTCTTCCGCTGCATCTCTTTGTAGTTCTCTTCATTGGCTGCCATTTCACCCAAGAATCAAATTCAAGCTCCTGTGCTTTGTCTTCAAATCCCTCCACAGTTCTTGTCCCACTTACCTTTCCAATCTGATAGAAAAATACTCCCCCAGCCGCTTTCTCTGCTCCTCCAATGACCGACTAATGACTTCCTCACTCACAACCTTATCACACGCATGGCTCCAAGACTTTTCTAGGGCTGAATGTATCAGTTACTTTCATAATAATTCTGTCACTAATTTGCATACTTAATTTATACCTAAGAGTATATAAGTTTTTTTTTGGTACGCTGTTTTAATAAATACACAATTCAGGTGTTTTATTATAAACCAAAAATTAGATGAATATTTGAGCTTTGAAAGTGAAGTTAACTATTGGTTATTTTTCCATATAGCAAGAATACAGCAAGCGAAGCATGGAACCATCTGCAGGTTGGGGAAATTTGTTTTCAAAAACTTTCGTAACAATATTGTGTGTAAAATGTAGAAATTCAAACATTTTTTTACATGCACAGTACATTGTGGGACATTGTTGTGAAATGTGTTCCTGAGGTCGCAAGGTCTGGTTCTACCTGAATTCTACTTTGCTAAAAACTAAAAATTAGAATTGGGTTTTTTGCAAGTGGAACTTAGACCTTGCAACCCAATGAACAGGTCTTGAAGCAATGTCCACACTGTGAGATGAAGCTCTGATGTCAACCAACCAAAAATGTGCAATTTTAATTTCTTTGCAAGGAGTTTTTTTAATTAAATGTATGCCTTGCAAGGTGATAATTCACTGTGGTAAGTGAACAGCCTGAATTTATTCAGTAAATCAACCCCCATGAGTGCACACAAAAGGAATGTCAGTAATGGAACATCAGTAACGGGATGTTAGTAATGGCTATTTGTAAAGACACAAGATCACCATGTCGAATGATGGTAAACCCTGCTGATAAGTTTCCAATTCAGGCACCAGGACTGCTGATCGCTATTTTGTGCTCTGCTCATTCTGAAAGGCACCACAATTTAACACACTCTTTAAAGGGCAAGGGAATGTTAACCTACATATTGCAAATGTGATAGGGTTAAAGCAAACTAGTGTAAGGTGGGATTTCCTTAGAGACATGAGGGGGTTGAGGCACACCTAAGACGCCAAAACAGTTGGAGATAATTGAAAGTTGGGAGCTGACATGGTGAAGTTGCCGCTAGTTATCATGGCTGCCCAAGGCAAACTATTTGGAGACTGATAGCATTAGTCATTACCGTGCTGAATGTCGCCCATCCCCAGTGACTTTCTATCTGTCTGCGATCACGGCTTCAAGACATCAGTAAATGGAAAGGAAGAGCAATGTATGGAGTTAATGTCCCAGCAATCAGCACAGAAGTGGATGGTGATTAGAACCGACTGACACTCCACTGTGACAATACAGAAGAGAATCCTGAGTCCGCAGCACCAGAACACAATCTCAAGGGCACAGCCTGACAAGCCAAGGCCACACTGTTCTTGTACCCGTCACTTCTCAGTTATTTTACACCTGGCATGTTCTTTGATAGATCAAAGATGTGTTCTGTCTACTTCAGCTCAGCTCCAGAACTTTTGACATATAGTGTTGTATTGCTGCTCATAAATATTTGATAAAGTATACAGTAAAACCTTTCCTTTTGTATGTGTCCCTTTATGTTGTTTTGTGAACTGAAATGTCCTTTTCTATGGCTGAATTTACCATTGATGGGAAACTCCAGTTAATTTTCAAATGTGTCTTCCCTTTTCATGAACTTAAAGAGGACCTATATATATATATATATATATATATATATATGTGGGTTTATATATATATATATATATATATATATATATATATATATATATATATTGTGGGTCTTAAAGGGGGTTGCTCATGATATCGGGATGCTTACAGGGCAGATTAGAGGCAGCAGACTCCAAAAGTCCAAAACAACAGCAGTTTTTTATTTAGCCAGGTGTTACAGCACACTCTCCAGCACTTTAAAGTCAAAAATAACAAACAGTAAACCCGCTGGGCCTCACTCTTACTAACATACACTAAGTCAGTACTGTTAACTCACAAATTTGTAGTACCACTGGCTTTCCTGGAACCCTCTGGCTCTCTCTTCAGCCTGGAACACTCTGGCTCTCTCTTCAGCCTGGAACACTTTGGCTCTCTCTTCAGCCTGGAACACTTTGGCTCTCTATTCAGCCTGGAACACTCTGGCTCTTTCTTCAGCCTGGAACCCTCTGGCTCTCTCTCGGCCTGGAACACTCTGGCTCTCTCTCAACCTGGAATCCACTCTGGCCCTCTCTTCAGCCTGGAACCTCTGTCTCTCACTTAGCCTGGAACACTCTGTCTCTCTCTCAGCCTGGAATCCACTCTGACTCTCTCTCAGCCTCTTGCTGATCACTTCCCCCAGCCTCTTGCTGATCAATTCCCTCAGCCTCTTGCTGATCACACTCCAGCCTGCAACACACTGGCTGATAACTCCCCCTTGCACCTGAGTGCAGGTGCATATATCCCAAATCAGGGTTGGGCCAGGGAACCCACCCTTTCACTCCCTTGGCCGGCTCCAGGGCCCTGAAGAACCTAACTTTCTTCTCAAAACCTATACATCAATTAACACTTTCTATTCCCTGGAGCCTTTAATAACACTTTTCCCTGACATTTTAGGGACAATCTGTAACAATATATATATGTATAAAAACCTAAAACACATTCAGCTGTCTAATACTGTGTAGGTCCTCCTTATTTGACCCATCAAGGCATGATCTCCCAAAGAATTCTAAAGGTTTCCTGGGGTAGCTGCCAAACTACCTTCTCCCCATAGCGCATACTTCTTCCACCTCTTCACTAGGAATGTTATACATGCACCCAAGCCATCCACATCATTGGAAGGAAAATGTGATTCATCAAACCAGGCCACTTACATTGCACCTGGACCAGTTCCAAAGCCCACTGTAGACCTGGATTTGTTTGAGTTAAAGAGCTGAGGAAAAGGAGAGCATTTTGGCTTCCCAGCCTTGGGAAATTTAAATGTTTTTAAATATATATTTTAGTTTTACCAATAAACTACTACAGCATCTGATTCTGAATATATCATCGTGTGGTTGTATGGAATAATTTTATATTGAGAAAAATATTGTGAGCGGTGACAGAAACACCAGGAAATCTCTAAAACAACAAATAGATGTGGAATGGTTATAAATAATGCAAC
The DNA here is from genome assembly GCF_032062135.1 of Pyxicephalus adspersus. NCBI lineage: Eukaryota > Metazoa > Chordata > Amphibia > Anura > Pyxicephalidae > Pyxicephalus > Pyxicephalus adspersus. The sequence continues at coordinate 147,918,765 of NC_092860.1, read as the reverse complement.
ACCTGACCTTATGATACCAGAGCTCAGAACCAACTCCCGATGGGTGGAAGAATTTACACTGTCTCTGTCTGTCAAGGTTTTCATTCATCCAGCTAGTAAAATGGTTATTGTAGATGAAAATGCGGGAAATTAAAACAAAAAAAAATTACAAATAAACTAAAAAGTGCTTTTGATGTTGTTCTTTGCTTTATTTTTGTCCCATATTTCATCTTAGCCAGCTACCAATAATTGGTTCTATTACCTAAAAACTTTAATATAGATTATTGGAAAAGAACGTGCAATGCATAGATAATAAAATAGTTTTGTCGGTGCAATATTAGGAGATTCATTTATTACTTTTCTGTATTTATTGCATATTTATGGATATTTTGAGCACAATTGTGCTGTATCATATTGGTAAATACTGTATTATTATCACTCTAGGTATCACTTCATGTTTATATTTACACTATCTTCAGACTGGCAGTGAGGTTGAGGTGCCAGACAACCGCTTTTCTAGGGAGAAGCTACATGTAGCCGTTGGCCATGGCAGCCCAATGGAGAATGAATGGGGATGGTAATAAGCAGTTTAGTTTTAGTTTACCATGTCTTTCTGTTTGCTGTCAAATCTGCAAGCGTTGGTTCTTTAGGAACCAGCACTAAAGTCTCAGCATCCGAGGGGCTAAAATGGTCTCCATGATTGATCCTGCCATAGGTCTGGAACTGCCTAAACAGTTTAGAAGATGACTTTGTGTTTGTATTAAAAAAATAGGTACTTAAAAAATTGCCATCACAATTGTCTCCCTGTGGATCAACATGCTCTGGGCAGCACGGTGGCTCAGGGGTTAGCACTCCAGCTTTCCCAGTGCTAGGTCCTGGATTCGAATCCCACCCAGGACGCTCTCTGCATGGAGTTTGCAGGTTCTCCCCTTGTCTGCGTGGGTTTCCTCTGGGTACTCCGGTTTCCTCCCACATCCCAAAAACATGCAATTAAGTTAAAAAGAAATTGACCTTAGACTACATTAACCACATATGACTATAGTAGGGACATTAGATTGTGAGGGACAGTTAGTAACATGACTATGAACTTTGTACAGCACTGTGTAATATGATGGTGCTATATAAATACTGTTAAATAATTAATATTATTATAAATAATAATAATAATGCTCCGGTTGGTTTATAATAGTTTGAGAGAGACCACACTGATTATTGTCAAACTTTCCAGCCAAAAATAACCCCATAGTACTCTAGTTTCTCATAAGCACACCAATACCATTTACTGACCAAACCGGGCTTTCATTTGCTCTTCTTACATCTGCCACCTTGCCTTGCATTACTTGTCGTTATGTGCCATGCAATTTATTCAAGGCAATCATAAAATGAGACTTATTTATTAGCTGTCGTGCACTGTGCAACTGAACTGGCATTATCACCTTATGAAGTGTATACATCACAGCTTGAAAGCCTAATCAGCTGGCTTTCATCAATGGTACAACCTTAGGGAGCACTACTCTATAACCTAACAGGAAGAATAAATAGAGAAACTGTTCTCCAAACCAAAATAATAATGGTCTGGAATGAAGACTGTATTTGCAATAAGTGCAAACAATGCCATTTCAGACCTTGCTAAAAAAATGATAGATCAAATCTTAGAATAAAGATGCCCCGGAGGAAGCTTATACACATCAGGTCTGGTTACCATTGTTGGAATCCCTCCCTTGAGTTCCAAGCATGCAAGAAAAGTAAATTGTAGAGTATGGTTGGGAGAATCATGAGCCATCTTGTAATCTGAAAACATGGTGAACAGGGATGGACTAAATCAGCCATCTTTTTTATGTCATGAGGACTACAAAGATATAAATGAAGTAAAAATCTCTCATTAGGTTCTTGCAGAAAGGATATTAATACAGAGATTTACACATTGGACTCTAGAGGAAGTGCTCAGTGGCCGTTTGAGATTGGCATGATCAACCATAAAAGAGAGTGATTTGTTACTAACGAGCCAGGTGAGTCGAAGACTTGCATTGAAGAACTGTGCAGCACAGAAAAGAAGAAAGCAGAGCTTGTATGTGATGATAAAAAAAAGCTGCACTGATATAGATATATTATTAGATATTATACATGGGGAATTTAAAGAAAAAAAACAGCTTGGAATTTGGATAGGAATTGACTCCAAAATCATTTCAAGTTTGCAACATTCATTTTGCTTTTTATAGAGCCCAATAAACCTATATGTGTTTTAAATTTGTTTTCAAGGTATACAACCGGAAAAGACAGGCCCAGAAGGAAGCAAGGAAACGAGCATAGGGGAAAGACCTGCATGACTGGGGGGGGACAGGTAGCACGCAAGGAAAGGGATAATGTTTTGTTTTGGTAGGTGGAAAGAGGTGAGGGTTGGGTTAAGGTGATTTAAGGTTCATGAGGGTGGGGTGTGGTCATTGAATTTTTTTTGGGTGCTGAAAAGTTCCCACCCACCCAAAAAATGATTTGTTCAAGGTGGGGTACAGGGTACGGCGGTTGAGGTCCTCGAAGGTAGTTTGTTTGTTGGTAGTGTTATCAGTGGGTTTGGCAGATCCACCTTTGGTGTGGAGGCTCCAAAATGGTGAGAAGAGGAGTGAAAGCAAATGAGGTTGGAGTTGGGCTGCAATCAGTTGGGATATTAATCCAGAGCTTGGTGTTAAATTGTCTGGGAGCAAAATATCTGTGTGACGCACGTCCCAAGGGGTAGTGTGGGTTTTAGAGGACCGGCAACCAGAATGGTGTTACTGGTAGTGATTTGGGCAAAAGAAGGGGTTTTTAGTTTATTGTTAGTTTATGTTACTTTTAGCTACTTTAGTTATTATAAAAGTTGTTATATATGGGTATTATATGTTAAGTGAATTGTTATTTAATAGGTTGTGGGCTATTTAACAGCCTGCAGGCCATTTATTAACAGAAGGAATGGTGTGTTATTTGGGCTTCTTGGGGTAAGGGGGTTAGCAGGGAGGCTGCTAGTTTCTGGACTCCCGCAGTCATGTCTGCATTCACTGACACCATGACCAGCCAATGAAGTGCTAAAACTACAGGTTTAAAGGGACCGTTCTAACTCTGAAATCCTCCAGCTAATGGGGGCATTATCCCCAGTGTAGATTAACTATGTGCTTGGTATTCTATTCATAAATCGCAAAGAGGCTGCATTCCAAAGAATTTCAATGCTCAAAAAGATTTTTATTCCAAATACTACCTATAGTTTGCAATAAAACTATTTTCCAAAACTTTGAAAAAAAGTTCTTTGGAGTGCGGCCTCTTTGTGACTTTGACATTGATTTTTGGAAGATTTGATGTACCTCAGGGTCTGCACTGGCAGCCAGAAGTAGTGAAAGTGACCAGCCTGTGTAGGAACTGCACATAGTATCTGAATGGCAGGTATTCTACTTGACCCAAGATAGACGAACACAGACATTTCAGCCTAACCCGGAACAAATCTAAAAGGTAATGTTTGCTGATCACTTTAAAAAGGTATTAAAACATAATAACATTGTGTGTGTTGCTTTTCCCCTTTGTGTATCTTGGCCTTTCTGGTTGCGTCGGATAACAACGTCGCTTCTGGGCACCATAGTTTTCTATTGTAATGATGTAGCAGCCAATGGGAAGAACTATGGTGCCAAGCGAGTTAAATGTTATCAGACACACCAAGAAATCATATAGTACAGTTTCTTTTTTTTTTTAAGAGGTGACAAGATCACTTTAAAACAATATCCAGCACTATATTTAGATTGTTTCACTTTTTTACAAATGGTTGCAATTAAAGGGTCATCTAAGCTTTACAAACACTTTCCGATTTACCGTCAGTCCGCTATTACCTCTATCCTAGTTAACAAGGAGATGTTGATTCCTGTGCAAGGAGGCGGCTGATGTGGAATACTGTTTGATGAAGAGAAAAACACTTAAACTTCTTGCAAACATTCTCAGTGTGCTTAGCAGATGTCTGATATAAAGGCGGTAATCCTTCCAAATGAAGCGTGCAGTTACAGGCTCGCTAGGTACCCTACGCTGTCAGAATGCCTAAATTCCGGGAGGATAAAGATAATATTTTCTTAAGAAATCCACAGTAGCTTTGAACGCACAGCTTTTAATTTGCTCCTACCTGAGCAGGACCCGCAGCATCTGTTCTTCTGTTTTTATCATTATTTCACAAAACTTACATTTAGAAAAAAAAGTTTTTAAAAGCCACTTTGGAAGAAAATTACAGCTAAAATACAGGTTGTTTCAATAGAAAGTGCACTTTGAAGCATTCAAAAAAATCAATGTGAATTTTTTTTTATGTTTTGCGCAGAAGCTAAATTTCGAGTAGATATATTTTTAGGAATATTTCATACTTTTTCACATATTTGATTGATTTGTTTTTTTTTTAATTTCATGGCATTGCCTGGACTAAAACTTTGCTGTTCATGCTTTCAATATACAGGTTTTTTCCCCTCTATCTGATGGAAATGCCCCTTGGTCCACTCTTCATTTTCAGCCTTTCTAATTCATTTCCTGGCTTTGCAATGTCTGCAGAATAACTTTTAAAATTCAAGTTTTAAAATCCCATGATAGTCTCGCTTTTCTATGCCCCTGATTTACTAAAGTTCTCCAAGGCTGGAGAGAATACACTTTCATCACTGAAGCTGGGTGATACAGCAAACCTGGAATGGATTTCCTAAAAGTCATTAGCTATTTGTAAGCAAATGTTTTCAATCCTGGACCAGATTCATCCCAGGTTTGCTGGATCACCCAGCTTCACTGATGAAAGTGTATTCTCTCCAGCCTTGAAGAACTTTAATAAATCAGGGCCTATGTGTCCCCTCCTTAGTCTATAAGAACCGCTTATTATGGAGATCTTGTAGTTTTATTTCTTCTTTTGTAGAATTTCTCACTGACATCTTTAGAACTTCAAAATGTGTAAATAGGTATATACACAAAGGGGTCGGATGATATAAGATGATTGCTTCTTTCCTTCCTCTCTTTTACCTATTGAGGTAATCACTAAACATCACTAAACTAAACATAATGCCTTATTTCTTATTTCTGTATATGATACAATAACACAACTTGGATACGTGATTCTCCTGAGGAAGCAGATGTTGCAGCACACATTGGGACCTCTAGGACGTCGTTACTCTAATCATTGTATTTCTGATCACTCATTTCGGACTTCTTTATTGAAGCTACCTTATTCAAGGACTCCTAGGTGGATCCTCATGAAAGCAACTGTAAAATCCAAAATATCATGGGTGTTTCAGCACTGGCACCTAAAAAACAATTTTGTGTTGAATTGATGTTCTACCATGTTGGTAAATTACTAAGACAGTTGGGCCACCTCAGAAAAAAAAGGTAGCCAGAAATAATAGGTGTAGCTATATATAACTTAGTTACTTTATATTAGGACATACCATAGCCTTGGTGGCAGTTTTTTGGGGTTGGTATGTTGAGAAACTTGCCTCATTTTGGTGGGAATCTTCCAGGTCTATGGGTTTGTTTCAATGATAGTAATCAATTCCCACCAGGGAATGTCAGATTACGCATTTTATAAATAGAGCTCTGTGAGTCACAGGGATTGAGTAAATACTAAAATGAAAACATCTTCCCACCATACCACCCCCAAAATACTAAAGCCAAGGTAGGTGGGCTATATCTGATCTTGACATTATGACAAAAACAAGGGTAAAGAGAGGTAACAGAGACCACACTTCTTCATCTAAGGTCCTGGTATTAGCTGTATGAGTTGATATGCTTATAGAAAAAAGAACCTACCTGATGGGCAACCCCTTGAAAATACACTTACAAATATACAGGTTTGCTTTTATATGCATTTTATCAAAGTTGTTTTTTGAATGGTGCACAAAGTCTTGTATTTCTTTAAGGAAAACACAGCCCATAGTTGTTACTGTTCCATACAAAAACCAAATAACAATGTATCACAGCCCTCTTATAACTCTTTCCCTCCCTGGAGCTGGTCTAGCACTGTTTGTATTGTGCCAGTCCTATAAATGATGTGGAAGAGCAACTGCAGCTTCAATATTTTACACTAATACTTCTCAGAAGTAGAATAATGATCCCACTGCACCAGTCACTCAGCTCAACAAAGAACATGTTTTTTTCCAATACCTTTCAATTGTTCTGTGTTCTGTGGGCTGATCCAACTAATAGCTGTTGCCAGCAAAAGCTCATTTTGTTGCTTTGGATGAAATTACGGGTCTGTTCAAGTTATTATTTTTTATTTTTTTCCCTTTATCACAGTTTAAAAAAAAATTACAGAGATCAGTAAAACTTTCTTTTGAGAAAGACAAAAATGACAAGTATTGTGATACTGACAAGTATTGACTTAATTCATAAATGAGGAAGATCAATAGCATACTGGAAAATAATGTTTGATTTTTGGCATGTGAAATTTTAGGTGTTTACAAATAAGTAAAAAGATAAAATTGTAGCATATATGTCACGAAAAATAAAATAATGGTAATATTAAAAACTAGCCTGTTGTTCAAAGAATAACTGTACTTTCACAGTGAAGTACAATTATCCTTCGCAGCCTCCTGTACTTTAAGACATGTAAATGCCAATCCTTACCTTAAATGTGCCATTAGTTACCTATAACCACAGTTTCCAGCTGTGTGATAGGCTCCTTTTCTCACATATGATCATTCAAACAGTGCACTAGCTCAAAATCCACCATCCTAAGTCTTTGGCATAGCAAAATCTCAAGCCCTGGGCTGGCAGATGTCCAAGATGGGCCAAGCTAAGTAGCAAATTTTGGGCCATCTGGCCCTGTAGGATTTCAGCCCTAATGATAAAAAGCACAAACAAGTTGAGTACAACAAAATGTTAATGTTACACAGGAACAATCCAAGTCAGAAACCCAAGTTGGACCAAGCTAGAAACTAAGCTAGGCTGTCAGGCTCCACAGAATCCTAATTATTATTCCATGGAGGTCACCCCTTACTCCTGAGTCTCAAGATGGGTATCCTTCTTCTTGAACCCATCTCCCTGCATGCCAGTCCCAGTGAGTTGGAACAGGATGAACATCACTCATCCAGGATTGATCGCCTTTACTACTTTGCACCATGAGGTCCTCCTTGAAAAAGAAGGGGGCATACAATTATCGACCTAGGAGAGTAAGTACTTAACCCTATTTTCATCCAGAAACGTCTAGCTTTAATTAGACTTTAGAACTTGAGCATCTCCCTCCATTTGAAGGGTGGCTACATGTGTCCTAAAACTTAAAGGTTAGAATAATATTTTCCACACCCCTACTTTTCAAATTGTTGTTTGGACAACCTTAACAATAGCATGGTCATGCAAATAGATATGCCAACAAGAAAAGAGCAAAAAAACACACAATGCAGTAACAGTAGTCTAAACTGTCTACATATTTACAGCGTTTCCTGGGGTCTCATATGGAGCTGCCTTATGTCTCAAAAATGAGCAACAGCAGATATGTTAAATTATAAAACAAACATAAAGTGCACAGAAGGGTTTTTGAGTGTTAGTGCTTCTACTTTATTACACTATCAATACATGTTACTAACTGCAAACCAAATCTGCAGCTCCTCAGATCAACTGTGCTGTGTTCAGACAGTAAATGTCTGTTCTAGGCAATAACAAGGAGATTACAGTATAGTCATTGGAGCTATCAAGAGATAAGAAGTGCTAATTTACTTTATTTACAGGTAAGGGGGTAAAAATGTCAACATAAACTGGACTACAAGGCAGCGAAGCTTACAGGCATGATGCAAATGGTCGCCAACTACAAGTGCATTGATTTTTATTGGTACAGACATTAGTAAAGGTGTTTGAGATACCAACAAATAAAACATGTAAATTATTCTGAATTTGAACTTATCTCTAACCAGGCTGGATTTAGCAACATACCTAGAAAAACTGTTAAGAAATGGTGTGGAGCCGGGATGAACTTTGTCTTTGTTAATACCAGCAGGTGAAGTACTTTAACATAAAGGGGATGACACCCCATATGTTTGTTGTGTTTAAAGGCATGTTGAGATTCTGCACTGTGATGGAATGGGCCTATTGTATACGATGTCAGTAATACATATGGTTCCAATAATAAAAAAAAAAAGAAAGTAAACACAAAATCCCCGAAAACAAACAAAAAACACTTACCTTCAATCCCACAGAGCAGGTAACCAGTCCCACGTTGTCCCAGCATCTTCCGCCATCTTTGCCTCTTCATTGGGGTTCTTCTTCCTACGTCATCCAACCCAGGCGCTAGATCGGGTGACGTAGGTTGGAAAAAAACTTGCTGATCTCACTGCGCATGCATGGGATCGGCAATTGTTTTCCCTTTTCAGGAAAAGGCTCCTTCTGCGCATGCTTGAGATGCTCAGGTATGCGCAGGAGGAGCAACCAAGAGCTTACCAGGATGCGTGAGATAGGTATCCCGAGAGCCTTTGCACTCTCATTCCTTCTCGATCGCCTAGGCGATTGAGAATTAGGGGTCAGTGCTGCACCCCTTTTTTTTTTTAATTAAAAAGGATGCTGCACTAAAAAAACAAACAAACAGAATTTTTACTTTACATAAAAGGGTTGTCTACCTTTTTTAGTTTAGGTACTTCTAAGTATTATTAACAAATGTAATCAATAATGTATAGAATCAGATGTATAACAAACAGTCCTGGAGTTTGCATTTAGGTTTCTGTCTGTGTTGTTGTCATTAGTTGTGTTAACCAAGATCATTGTTTCCTAACTAGGATTCCTTCAGATTGCTTGAGCAATGATCAATTTGTGCCTCTTAGTTTAGGTAATCTAACACACACGTAGTGTGAGCTGTGGATATTGTTTTTACTGTCAAGGGTTTTGGGGGACCTGAAGAGTATTTTAAGGGTTCCTCCATGTTAAAAAAGACTGAACGAGATAGTATTCCATTTAGGTGCTTAAAGATAACAAGTAACCCAATAGTAAGAAGGGAACAACTATTGGTGCTTTATTCTATATGGTTTTCTTGTGAAACTCAATGTTTTTTCTTAAATTCCTAAAATTTTCATTATCGAGCAAGACTTTTAGTCCAAACCATATACTAGTCATCACCCAGTACAGATACAATTTGGACAGCAGTATTGAAAGCCTTTCTATTAACTGTTATATCTTTTGTAAAAATTACATTGAGTATGCTACATACAGTTCACACCACTGTAAATGCTTGGAGAACAGTAGACTTTTATTGTTCCTCTACTGCAGTGTTTCTCAACCCGGGTTCCATGGAACCCTTGGGTTCGTCTAGAGGTTTTTAGGGGTTACTTGAGCAATGCTCAGTTTGTGACTCTCAGATCAATTTAACAGATACCAATGATAATTTTGGCTATCTGTAAGGGTGGATGCTTTCACCCTGGCCAGCAATGTAAGAGACATTCTTCCTATAGACCACCACTCAAATTTTCTCTGGGATGTGGTTATAGTGGTAACAAAGGGGTTCTCTGAAGATCTAAAAGGTATTAAAAGGGTTTCACTGTGTTAAAAAGGTTGACAAACATTGCTCTACTGCTTCATCTCAAAACCTCTTTTACCTTTCAAGTGCCTAAAATATGTCACACCAGACTGTCATGTCAACTCATGTCATGTAGTGCTGACCTATACATTGCATACAACACCTGGCCATGTTTCACAGAGTTAAAGGAAACCTCAATATTGCCTGGGACACAGCCAACAACAAGCGACACAAATGTAAGATGAAGGTCCTCATACAAAGGAGTAAAGCAAGCACCATACTGATCGCTTTGCCAGGTGCAGAATTCAGACAGGCAGAGTAATGACTGGAGATAACAGTTCAATTAGCACAGACAAGCTGAGTACAAACAAAGTCTTAACAATACAAGTGAATATTCCAAGGCAAAACAAGTCAAACATAGGTCAAAAATAGATAGACCATAATCCACAACATATGAAATAGACAAACCCGTGGAACAGGCACTGAAAGGAACCTATAATATACCTTTAAAGTCCATTAATCAGGTCAGGCGTGCACATCAGAGGAACTTCAGGAGGAAGCTAAGACTACTAGATCCTAATAGCTCAAGAATGATCATCACATAATGTCAACCTAATCAATTAAATATTTTGGATGCTGCCATTGCAAAAGTGTTGATAGCACAGGCTAAAAGAGTTTTTAAAGCAGACCCTGGGATCTCCAGCACATTCTACATACAAATCACACAGGCTAAATGCTCTTTACTTTTCATATGAGATTTGGCCTTGCTATTCAGACAATGTTCACAAACGGTCTGTTTAGAATTACAGTCCTGGAAATGGTGGTATATTGTCAATAACTAAATATGGCTTCTTTTCATGACTCCCAGGGGGGATAAAAAGAAAAATTCTTTCAATCATCCTAGAGCAGAAAGATATTATTTACCTGAATTGGCTCCAATAAGTGAAAGTAGTTTTATTCTTGCACCGTTGTAAGGCGGACAATTACAGTGAATATGGTGTGACATTAAGCGAAGCATCAGTGTTATGATACGGTAGTTTGTAGCAATGCTCTCTCTTTTAGTATTATTAAAACACTAACTTGCATCTGTAATACATCACCATCTGCTTGGAGCAATCAGCCGTAGCTTTTTATTGCAGCGCTAGATTTTATATCTGGCATTTAAGGCAGCATTCTGATGTTGTTCGGAGTCAGCTGTGCAGAATATCAGCTGAAAGATATCGTGGTAAAAAAGACGGAGGAGAGCAGGTAGTCATCACAAATTGAATGAAAGCGCTTCCTTCTATTTAGGGATTAGGTTTATGCAGGATTTGGTCTGATTTCTAAAAGGAAACATGTCCTGAGTAAAATTTGTAAGCTGATGAGGTTGAAAATGTTTATTGCCTGGCTGTTGCATTAATCCTATGGCCTATATTACCAATACATATATGAAGGTAAGTCATTTTTAACAAACGTACTGCAACAAAAGGAAAATAAAGTTATAAAAAAATTACGTCTTTGGGAAAATGATGCCCCAGATGTGCTTTCGGTGTTGTCCGGACTTTGTGGAACGGGTCCTTGACTTTAGACCTAGATATACGAAATTGCTTTGTAGAAAGAATTTATTTGATGCAATATGTGACCTCTTTACTGATAGACTTTTATCTTTAAAGTTAGTGTCTTACAGGTACTTGCTTTATCTTTTAAATATTTTTGGAAGATTGTATTTATTTATTCTGATTTTTTTGGTACAAAACATCAAGACTAAATGAGACTGGACAGCAGTTCATCCATGGAAATGTTCTATTTTTTGTTTCTATTATAATAGAGATATGGAGATACTGTCACTTTTCCCTTGCAAAAAAATCAGTGGGAGGGAAAGCCAAGTTGTGTAATCTGAATGGACTCCTGTTCAGGACTGAATGAACTCCTGTGTTCATACCAGCCTGACCAATCTAGATAACAGAAGATGTACACAAGGTAAGGAAGAAGATGGTAGTGATCATAATGGAACAGAGACAGATGAGTATACACATGAACTCTGAAAACACAATTTTACCTTTACATTTAATTTCTGAATTCGAATGACATTAAGTGATCCATATCAAGTAAAGAACTGAAAGATACTTATTTGGTTAATTTGGAAAATTTCCACCAATGGTACAATTGTGTGTACAATGGACAGATGAGTATACACCTGAACTCTGAAAACACACTTTTACCTTTACATTGGAATTACTCCCTGCTGCAAGACTTACATGCAATTAAACAGTTTATTTGATCATTTTATATATTCTTCCATACCCAATTCCTAATTTCTGAATTTGAATGACATTAAGTGATCCATATCAAGTAAAGAACTGAAAGATACTTATTTGGTTAATTTGGAAAATTTCCACCAATGGTACAATTGTGTGACAGTCAGGACCGTTTTAAAGTGGGAGCAAACTGGAGAATTGGTCAATTTGCTTCCAATTTCTTCAAATCCCCAACTGACCAAATGGCAGGGAACTGGGATGAGTTTCATTTAGACCTATTTCCCTGAGCCCATTTTTACCAAAATCATCCCTACTAATGCATTTTTCTCAATCAATTTCTATTGAATTGAATTTTGAAGCATGCACATATACACTGAGGGATGTATCGAGTTAAAATATAGTGATGGATTTGCATTTTGATCACTCTAATCAGCTCTAAACAATTGACTCTGTAATGACACAACGTGTGTGCTAGTAAGATCCTTTGATCTGTATCTTTAATATCAAATAAGTAATTGAAACTAAGGATCTATTGATTACAAATCAATTTATGTGTGGTTACATTTAGGGGAATATCTATTGGCCAGTCAAACTTTATGGTACATTTTCCAGCTACAGTTGCAATCTTAGCAATAAAGCCATTGTGAACATGTAGGATATGACAGCCAATGAATATAAGCTAGTCATACAAGAGTTGTAAGTTCCAAGGGAAACTCTAGCTGCTAAATGTACTAATTAGAGCTCTCCATGGTGCTGAAAATTAAGGCCTGGCAAGAAAAGAAAGATTTATTTCATGCAGTTGTATAACTAAGAAATAAGTAAAATAGTTCTAAATTAAGGTGTTAAGAGTTATGAATTAAGGTGTATTTTATCAAGTTAGATGGTCCATTATAATTTGATATAACATTCATACTACGACACATATTTAGGAGAAAAAGTAGGGGTTTAGCCCCAACATCGGTGTCAGTAATAATGATAGTAACTCCCAGCATTGATATAGGTGACTGCAATATAACCACAACAATAGTGTCATTTCTCACTTTTCAGGAAAAGAAACTCTATCCAGGAATAGGGATGAGGAAAATTTCCTCAAACTTCCGATGGTTCCGCGAAATTGCGGCGAAGCGATTTCACAAAACCATCGGAAGATTGAGGAAATTATAACAGGAAGATTCACAGGGGATTCACAGGATTCCCTGTGAATCCTCCTGTTTGCGATCCCTGGGGCACTAGAGGATAAATATCTTCTAGTGTCGGGGACCGCACACTGTTCTCAATGAATATGGCTGCGGCCGCATTCATTGAGAAGATCCCGGGCACTAGGGGCTAAATGGGGCAAGTCTCCCCATTCATTCTTTTCTAGTGCTCTGTTTTAGGCTGGGGAATGGAAAATCTTGATGACGCTTCAGCTGTCATCAGGGTTTACCTTTCCTTAGCCAATCACAGAGCACTAGAGGTGATGAATGGGGAGACTTGTCCTCATTTAACCTCTAGTGCCGGGGGAACCCACACTGACAGGAGGATTCCCACAGCTGTGCATCCGTGGGAATCATCCTGTCCTTTGGGATAACCTGTAAAAAAATTAAAGTTAGGTACAAAAATCACACACATTCAATAAAATACTTAAACATTCAAGCCCTTTTTTTTTAACACATTTTTTTATACACGAATTCGAACAGCCATATTCGGGTCAAATATAAGGACAACCCAAATTTGAACATCAATACTATCCACCAGTGTTGGTCAGCTGGCACAATAAAAATCCTTAGTATTAGAGTAAGTGTCAAAACTGTTGTCATTGGATGTGATAACAACATACAGAATTGGTGTCAGTGGATATGATAAAAACACCCAGCTATAGAGATAGTGGCTACAATACAAACCCTCACACTGGCGTCAATGATCACCATCAAAAATCTCCTTATACCAGATAAACTTCTTGGGCCTCCTGCCCCAAGTCTAAAGGTTTCAACATTGCAAAAGTTCTGGGCTAACCTTTAGGGGAGCCAGGTGCAAATGGAGGTTCTAGGCTAGCCAGAACGGCAGTCAGGTGCCAATGAAATGTCAGCTCTACTTGCACCTGGCTCCTTGCTGGCTAACCAGATCCTTCACTTGCACCTGGATGTCATTCTGCCCAGACTAGACCCTTCATTCTCACCTAGGTGTCTTGCTGGTTAGTCACCCTTTTTCACCCATATTTTTTGGTTGGGCTGTTTTGGTTGCCACTAGTTGAAATACATCTATCCCCTGAATATATACCAACAAACTTACCTTTACCTAAAAAAAAACAGGAAAACTTGAAAGATTTGAGTATAAGCCTAAGGGCAGCACGGTGGCTCAGGGGTTAGCACTCCAGCCTTTGCAGCGCTAGGTCCTGGGTTCCAATCCCACCCAGGACACTATCCGCATGGAGTTTGCTGGTTCTCCCTGTGTCTGCGTGGGTTTCCTCCGGGTACTCCGGTTTCCTCCCACATCCCAAAAACATGCAGTTAAGTTAATTGGCTTCCCCCTAAAATTTACCTTAGACTACATTAACCACATATGACTATAGTAGGGACATTAGATTGTGAGCTCCTTTGAGGGACAGTTAGTGACACAACTATGGACTTTGTACAGCGCTGCATAATATGATGGCGCTATATAAATACTGTATGATAATAATAATCATAAAAGCCTAGAGTACAAAATGTGGTTATTACTGCTAACATTAAAAGTATGACCTTCCATTTTTTAGTGCAGGGCAACACAATGCACATAGCATATGCTTATGTTGAGATGCAATTACCATTGCATCCTAATTGTGAGCAGACACCTCCTTTATTGACGAAGGGAGAGGCAATGTCCCATTTAACCCCACAGCATTGTTAGTTATGGTCATAGGTCTCACCTGATCACATGCTCCTAATCTGCTGTCCCTCCCTGCAACCAGAGACTATATTTGTACCGACAGGCAGGGATCACTGCACCTAAGAGTGTACTGTCTGAATTTATAGTGAGAGTTTTGACTCTGGACTGTTATGTTTGGCAGGTCATGTATAAAAAACTCAGAACTGCCATGGCAGGTAAAGCAGCTGCCACATATGTGTTTCAAAAGTTTCCATGTGTATTAAGCTACTTGCCTGGAGCTCATAAAGGTAAAATTTCTTCTAAACTTTACTAGGTAATTGAAACGAACATGTATTCAGATAAAAATTACTGCTTTGATAAAACAGTCACCATGGGTCCTTACTTCAAAAGCTGCTGAAATTAAAGAAACCAAAAGCAGACATCCATTGTTCCCCAGGAAACAAATACTTTTTTAATTATGGAAACTTTAAAAGGGAATAAAAAAGGACCAAACGGAACATAAACACTCCCTGGTTCTTTGCATCAGAACAGCAATCAGTGGATGAAAGGATGTACTGTTCCATTTTTGTCTGCAGTGATTATGTCACAGGTGGGAAAATTTAGGGAACAATACAGGAACAATATGGACGTCTTTTTTTGCCTGTTGATTATATGTTCCTTTGGCAGCAAAAAATGTCCCAGATAGAAGAATTTGATTTATCTTCTCTTTATATTTTTTTGTGGAGAGTGGAGGAGTGAGAGGAAAGACTGTGTGGGCTAAATATAAAAATTCTAAACTGCAAAGAAGTGAAAAAGAAATAAGGTAATTAATTAAATCAATTCTGTCTTCATCCACAGTCATGAAATATATATTTAAAGGGACTCTGTCACCTTTTAGTGACAAATTTTGCAATCTGTATTTGTAAAGAACTTAGCCTGCTTACCTGTGCTCCTTCACATCTCCTTGTTCCTCAACAGACAGCACAAAAATTGGAGTGGTCACGTCACTGGTGTGAGGCCTAGCAATAAACCATTACACTGTCCTAAACTTCCAGAATGTGACAGATATTTTTGCTGCAGTAGAAAGAAGCTGTGGGGAGTTTTAAGGACAAATGATGAAGCCAACTAATATTCAAACTATTTAAGAAGTTTAATCCAGTGGATTGGGTGGGTGCACCAACCATATGTATACTGCCATGAAGGCACCAACAAAGTCAATTTCCTAGCAAAGTCCCGTCATTCTTCAATGTCTTAGCACTCTGAGGAACATCTTATTATTTACTGAGCTGGCCAAACTACTCTGCCTCTTCCTATACCTCCTTATGTTGCGCCTGGTTTATTTAAGGTGTCCAAGACTGGAGAAGATAGACTGCCATTATGAAGCCTGGGTGATCTGGCAAACCTGGAATGAATTTCCTAAAATACATTAGCTACTAGTGGGCACATGCCTTTTAGGCCTGGACCAGATCCCTTACAGGTTTGATATACCACCTAAGTTCACCCATGATAGTCTGTTGTCAAAGGTTTTGACATGGGGGGAACCCTTGAAATAACTTTCAGGTCTTCAGGGAACCCTTGCTATAATATCTATACCCACATTAGTGTGATGGCCATTGGAAAGAATGCCTGTCACATTGTTGGCCACTTAAAAGGCTGCCACCCTTACAGATAACCAAACATATAATTGGTGTCAGTTAAACTGACATGAGGGACACAAATTTTTCATGTCTCATGGAAGCCCTTGCAACCCCCTTCTTCAGATCCTAGTTGGGAAACAGGACTATAGAGGGTCACCTGAGTAGCAATTGTTCCTCTGTTGGGGTTACTGATATCACATCCAAGATGATAGAGAAGAGCAGCAGTACATTTTTTACTGATAAATGCAATGGCTATCTACGGTAAATGTTCTTATATTTAAATGGTCTAGCAAAAGGGTTGAAATGATTGAATACACCAAAAGTAAAATCTCCTTGGCAAAGATCCAGAATCTGTTCCTGTACCTCTAGATATTTTTGTTCCTGCCCTCCTGTTCCATTCTCTAAAGTATAAAATAAATTCCTAAACCAAACAGGGATGAAGTGAGCCCCTTATAATTGGCACAGTGGGTGTGGAGATCTGAAAACTTTCCAATATTGTATATTTAAAGCCTCATTATTTTATATCCTTGTTTAATACCCTCCTAATAATATATAAAAATAACATATCTGATTTATGTGTAATTCCAAAAAGTAATGTGACGTCAGACCATCCACCTAGCATCATCTATGTGATTATTGAGGAATATCAATATATTCATTGCATAGTCTAGAAATGTTGTCATTTCTGTAACTGATTGGGATCCAAGACATAATGGAAATACAGCTTCATGTTTGTGTATATGAGACACAGATAAGAGCGACATTTACAGGTAATGGTGAAATGTCTCACTGCCAGTTCTGGTTGCAGAGCTTTGGAGGCATGTAATTCTATTCATGTACTAAGTGAGCAATTATATACAACAGAGGAGAGGGACCTGCTGTACAACTGGCTCCCATTAAATAAAGCTATTAGCAGGAATATTTTCTATAATGTATCACATTGAAGCACACTATGTTGTGTTTACTGGGGCAAAATGTGAATAGAAGAGTGTGAAGTGGTTTAAACTTTTGTCATTGCATTAGTTAAGCGGTAGTAAATGTAAAATGATGATCCACCTACAATGATTTAAGAGGACAATCTGTGAAATGATAGCTGTTAAACAAGTCAAATGAGATATATTATTCATGTATCAGTTTCCCTTGCCCTTTCCTTGCCCATTTATTTATTTTTCATCTATTAATATTGTATTTATTAAGGGGACAACATACTGCTCAGTACTACAGAGCCCATAGTCATGTCATTAAATGTTCATCAAAGGAGCCCAAAGTCTAATGCAGCTCTATCTATCTATCTATCTATCTATCTATCTATCTATCTATCTATCTATCTATCTATCTATAATCTTCTCTTCCTTTTTTCCTTCTATTCTTGCCATTCCTTCCACTGCACTTGTTTCCTTTCTATCCACCATTCCAGTTTCCTAATCTCCAGCTTCACTGGTCTCCATCAAACCTCCTTTACCACCCCTTTCAGTTAAAGGGTGACAAGGCTCTGTTCTTGTTTCCCAGTCGTGCCCCTGGATTTTCACACTGACTTTACTACTACTAGAGATGCGCAAAGGTCCCCAGGTTTAGTTTGCTTGAGTTTGAGAAAAAAAAACTTTTAAAGTGTAAACTATTGAAATCAATACATTTCTTCTTAATCAGTTAGGTATTTTTTCTTGATTTTCAGTAATAGCTAGCAGACATTGCAAGTTAATGTCAAACTTCTCTGTGCGATGAAATGCAGACCTCTTCCATAGAGACTAAAGGTGGCCATTTTACCAAACACTAGTGAGGCTTTGGTTCAAATGTCAATGCTTTATCAGATGCCATTCTCCAATCTATCTCCATAATCTTCACGTATGGTAAGCCTCCACTTAGTTTCGGGAGGCTAGTTACACCGTCTCCGCACCTGGTTTCCACCATGACTTTAGAATGCATGGAAATGAGTCTCGGGGCATTAGGCTTGGCAAATAAACCCACAAGGCAGACAGGTCCACAAGAATGAGAGCTTTAACTTAAATACAAAGGTCACAAAGGGAAAACAATGAACCAGGCAAGGTTTCCAAAGGGCAGAGGGAGCTCAAGGTCGGAATGCAGACATAGGTTGGCCTGGACGGCAAATAAACAAAAGTCAAGGGTTGGCAAGAAGTATCTGACAAGTAATGTACCCACAGCAGACCAGGAACTAAAATTTATCAAGGGCAGTAAGCATTTGGTCTGTGAATGACTAATTACAGAGATCCTATTGACAGGCTGTGTAGGGGTTGCAGAGTGAGGGGTATATCAATCATCAAGTGAGGTCGGTTGATGCTTTTACCCCCCAACTCCCAGTGCTAAAATATAACAGATACCAGGTATCAGCCAGGCTGAAAAAATGGAAGCAAGCAGATTCTCTTTGCTGGCGCATACCCTGCTGAAACCAGTGGGTAACATAGCTTGACTAAAATTGTAAGGGGCATGCACATGCACCCCATGACAGGAACAAGAATGCAGAGTAGCTGATGGAGACAGGCTGTCCGTTGCAGGATGTCCCCACAAGATCATATAGTATAGAGTGGCAACACCACTCAAGCATGTTCCATTGCTTGTCAACATCAAGAAACCCGCTCTGAGAAATAACACGGAGTACATGTTGACAAAAAGTGAAAACAAGTATTGTTTTTTATTTTTATAGCAGTAATTATTATAAAAAGTGTTTTCCTCTTTCTTTTATGGGCTGTGAAGCTCTGATCAAGATGGTGACATTTCCTGAATTATTATTTCTGCTACAAGCTCTTATTTCGGCAGTTCATTTGGGGTAGTAAGCACTCTAAAATCTGCCGTGCCATTCTACACCAGCCTACATCAAATGAGGGCCTTAATTTGCCCAACATTGAGTTATACAATGAGACATCTCTGCTACGTATCCTCAAAGACTGGCTTCATGGCACCTCTTTTTATACTAATTTGTACATTGATTTTGCCCTGAGCTTTCCTCCACACCCCATTGTTTTGTTGCACCTTCATAGGGAGGTAATACTGGACCAATCCACTACTGCTTTCACAATGGTGCCTTTGGCATACTCTTCGTAGTAGGACATTGCTTAACTCCCATACTTCCCTCTTTCTCCCTTTGGTTGGGAATCGCGATTTTACTCCCGGATTCACTTCTACGGAGGCTGTTCTGGGAATGGGCTGCAGCCGGCATATTTTCAGTAAGATCCTTTTTAAACCCTAAAACCCTATTCCCTTTGTGAATTGCCATTGGAATTTTTTAGAACTAGGTGTAACTTGATTGCTCTCTTCCAGTCACTAGGGCTATATTGATTTAGATGTTCAGTATGGTATTTACAGCTGATGTTCATCCCTTTTTGCATTATTACTAGGGACACATAGAATTACATATTATAAATTACTGCTACTTTTGAATAATTATGGTAAATTAAAAATTATGTTGTTTATTTTTGTTAACCTTTTGTCAAAGGTTAATTTTGTTACAATTTTGTATTTGATTGTTTAATATTGTCATTTTTGGTTAAAAGTCTATTTTGTGGAACTGTTCATATTTAATTAAAAAAAAAAGGGTTTTGCAAAATAAAGGCCATCCAGTTATGGTTTGCGTGTACAGGTTGTGCTGCAAATACAGTACAACCTTAGGTAATGTACTTGAAAAACATAAATTTGGACTTTAGCCGTGACTGTGAACTTATTCAGCAGATTGATCATATAGAATCTGGCAGCAAAGAAATTATTTTTTAGTCAACAAGAAATGCAACAGAGGCCATCTGTATAGATGTATTATGCATGAGAAAAGATGGAAACACAGAAATGAAGACCTATCAAAGGGGGAAAACCCTGGATCTGTTTGGATGAGTTTCACACAGAGAATAGCAGAGGCGCTGACATACATCCAATGAGATGTTCTATTCATTAAGGGTCAGCAGCATCTGGTGATTCATAAACAGATGAATTTCTCTGCTCTGTGCCCTGCAGCACTTCTCTTTGTACAATGTATAGAGGCTGCATAATATTTATTAATTTCTCTGAAATGGGGGGTGGGTAAGGAATGGCTGGCACTGAAAAAATGACCGGGAGGGTTCCCAGTATCAAGGATTAACATTGATTCCCAAAGCTGATGTTCCAATGGGATTCCGAAAATATGGATGAGACAAATGAAACTAGAAATAGTCAATAATCATCATGAAGAGTTTACTTAAAGTATACAGTAGGTCCAGCAGTGCTCATTAAGTTTTACATTGGCTTGGTGGGCTGAGTCTGTTCTTGGTCTCTCTAATATCTTGCATGTTCCATCACTATAGATCTCCTGGCTATAATTTTTTACTTTTGTCCACCTTGGAACGTTGGCTGTTTTTGTCCATGTTCGTATAGTGGGAACGTCTTATAATGGTCACCACTGGGAATTTGAGCTAAACTAAGAGATTACACTACAGAGTCACTGAGAGATGTAAGTAATTACCTCTCCATCAATTACCAAATACTTAATAATAACTGAACCTTTAATCATAAAACATGGCTTAGGGGTTGCAAATTGGATTGATTCTTTAAATGTAGTGTTTGTTTCCTGTGATTTATATCTATTCTCATTTTTAACAACTTCTAGAACTTACTCTAAAAAAATAGCTTTTTAGTAGTAGTTTTGAGAATTGTGGAAAGTGCAAAAAATCCATTTAGCTCCTATATTCTAACTTTCGTCCTACTGTCTATGGGCAACAGGTACAACACATAAATATTTGGAGTCTGGCATTATTACCTATGTGAAGAGGTATTGGCTACAAAGTCACGCCTTCTTAGCCCTGAAATCTATCTGTCCACCCCTGACTTGTCTCCCTCAGTCCTGGATAAGGTCTCATGCTGCCTGTCAGCCATCTCATCATGGATGCCTGACCGATTCCTGAAATTCAACCTGGATAAAACAGAACTCATCATCATCCCCCCCTCAAATTCCAAATCTCCCCCTGACATATTCCTAACGGTCAACATCCGTCCCTCCCCTCAGGCACATTGTCTTGGCATCACCTTTGACTCGGCCCTCTCATTTACCCTCCATATTCAGAACATTTCCAGGTCCTGTCACTTCCACCTACGCAACATTTCCAAAATCCACCCCTACCTGTCCCCTGAGACCACCAAACTCCTTGTACACGCTTTTATCTCTTGTCTGGACTACTGTAACCTCCTCTTCTCTGGTATTCCTCTAAACCAACTCTCTCCTCTACAATCTATTATGAATGCTGGACCCAGACTCATCCATACTTCCCTCGGCTCCTCTTCTCCTGCCTTTCTTTGTAGTTCTCTTTATTGGCTTCCATTTCACCTTAGAATCCAATTCAAGCTCCTGTGCTTTGCCTTCAAACCCCTCCACAGTTCTTATCCCACTTCTACCTTTCTGACCTGGTAGAAAAATACTCCCCCAGCCGCTCTCTTCACTCCTCCAATGACCTACTAATGACTTTATCACTCATAACCTCATCATATGCATGGCTCCAAGACTTCTCTAGAGCTGCCCCAACTCTCTGGAATGGTCTTCCTCGTCCTATTCGGCTTGCTCCTACCTTCTGCTCATTTAAAAAAGCACTCAAAATACACTTTTTCAGACTTGCCTACCCATCTTCTTCTATCTATTAAAACCCTCACTACTTCTCATCACTACATATCTCCCCTTCTATTGTGTGAGTCTTCCCTCACATCATAGGTTGTAAGCTCTTCGGGGCAGGGTCCTCTTCTCCTCCTGTGTCACTGTCTGTAATTGTCTGTCATTTGCTACCCCTATTTAATGTACAGCCCTGTGTAATATGTTGGCCCTTTATAAATCATGTTTAAAAATAATAATAATAATATTATTAAAAAAGAAGCAAATGGGGCCAGCTTTGCAATGGAATACAGGCAGGCAGACTGTTTCCCCTTCTGTCCCTGCAACATTTAAGTCAGTGTTTCTCAGGGTTCCTCCAGAGCTTGCCAGGAGTTCCTTGAACAATGGGCAGTTTTTACTTCTCAGGTTAGTTTAAGTGACACCAATAATCTTTTTGGCTATGGGGAATAAACCAGGTACAGTGTTTAGAGTTCCGGAATACATTTCTGTTTGACTGAATATTTTGGAAATAATGGCATTTTACTTATGAAAACATTGTATAACTAGTTTATTATCTTATGCTCTGCCTCAAACATTTTTTGTAAAAAAGTAATTACATTAGACACAATGGGTGGTGAAGGATGGAGCCAGCCCAACATAATGGATCATCTGGCCACTAGCAATCATATGACAATCCAACCCCTACGCCCTTCAGCTGATACATTAGTGATAGGGTCACCCCAATAACCAAAAATACACAGAATACATTCTAAAGGTAGCTGCTTTGTGAGTACAAGATCTTACCTAAGTTTCATACCTACAATTGTCTCATTGAGCTAGATTTATTAAAGCTGTCCAAAGAAGGTAAAATATTATGGGTGAACCCGGGTGATCCAAAACCCCTTGAAAGCGTCTGGTCCAGGATTGAAAACATTTGCCTAAAAATAGAAAATTATTTTATGAAATCCATTCCAGGCTTGTTGGATCACTCAAGTTCTCCCATGATAGTCTATCATTTCCAGGCTTGGAGAGCTTGAACAAATCAGGTCTTATATGTGATCACTGGGTTTGATTTCAGGTATTTATTTATTTAGTTATTTATTCATTTTCTTTATTATTAATATATATGCATTTTGCCCTAATTTATTTGCACAGATTATGTTATAGCTTTCTTGCATTACTGCCTGGAAAAAAATATTTTGCTGCAATATTACCTTTCCATCCAGTTATATTCCCAAAAGTAATTTATTTCCACTAATAGATGTTCTCAGTCTTCTGGGTAGAAAATTGGCTCGGGGCCATTCAACCCTCTTCTGATCTCAGACTGTCATGGACATACACCCTGGGGGGCCACATCATGCTTCAAGGGCTCAGAGTATCACTCAGTGGCATTCACAAATCATTATAGGATTCCTATTCACTGACCAGCAGGGACAACCCGCTACTGCTTCCAAAGGAGAAAGAGAAGGACCTGTGATATGCGACCTACTGTTGCACATTAAGTTGAAGAATTGTAGTGTCTTTATATTAGATTTTACTTTAACTTTCAGCTTCCTTAGCACACTAGTCCTCCAAATTGTGGATTTATAAAGAGCAAAATTGGCAATTATTCTCAAGGCGTTTAGTTTCCTTTGAGCTCTGGGGATAGATATGTGGAACTAACAACCTCTGGTTTATTGAGGTGTTATGATTATCCGCTGGCTTTATGTAAGTGTTGAGCCCAGGGTGCTTTTATCTTTTGCTGCAAATTACTAATTGCCCTGCCCTGTGAGCTTCCCAAAGGTAGGTTATTAGCTTGATTAAGCGAACTACTAGTTTTCTTTTTGCTTTTTGTTTTCATATGTATATTTATTAATGTATTTATAGTGTATGGAATCAATTTTACCTAGAAATTATATACATAAATATTTAGTTATCTGGGATCCTTATTTCTTATGTATGCACTGTAGTGTGTGCATATTTTTTTTTGCGAGTGAGTTTATGTCCAATAAAAATTGATATTGATATTCAATAGGAATTGAATAAAAAAACGTACAGCATGGTTTGCTGACCAATTTCACTTGATCTATTTTTTAAATGCATGGGTAGTGTGACGTTGTGTAGAAATATATTAGGTGGCTCATTTGTACCAAAGAGCGGGTATCACTTACCACATGTTGGTTGGGGTACGCACACCATTCTCTATAACAATTATGAAAAACCAGCTATAATCTGTAACCAGTACAATAAGTACTGCAAATGGGCTGAAGAACAAAAGTCCACTTAAAGATAAACTAAACCTTATGATACTCACCTGCCCCATTGCCACCGATAGAAGAAGTAGAAAAATATTGCCAGAAATAATAGGTACCAAAATTATGTTACAGGAATTTCAGAAAAACTAAACAAAATGTGGTAAAACTCCTGAAAGGCTACACCATTTAAATGTTTTTTTAAAGTTGACCTAAAGTTCTATTTTAATACAAAACCAAGAAGTGAACAAGTTCAGAATTGGATACGGAGCTTGTGTCTCCTGTACACTAATAAGCAAGGAGGGAGGATACAGCCATGCTTTTGTTCTGGATAACAGCAGTACCGTCATTGCTTGGGGAATTAAACAGAACATTAAAGGAGCAGAGAAGAACATGATAGACAACAGCCACAGCTGAGTGGGTATATTACAGAACAATGTGTGTAGCCCAATCATCAGCCAAGAGAGAAAAGCAATTAAATTCCTGCATACTTTTTGTCAAATGAAACACGTGAACCTGAAATCACAGCCGAGCTGAAGAAATTAGACTTTTCTGCAGACTCGTAAACCTGGGGGGGGGGGGGGCGAGCAAATGAGAATGTCTTCATAAAACTTTGATAATATTCTGTACTTGGAAAATTCTGCGGGGGGGGGGGGGGGGGGGAGAGCAAATGAGAATGTCTTCATAAAACTTTGATAATATTCTGTACTTGGAAAATTCTGCATTTTTATCCACAAGATATTCGACACAAGACCACAAATGTTAGGGCTTCTAATAGAAACATTTGGAGCTTCATTAACTTTAAAGCTAAAGTTCAGACATATTTTTCAAAACACCACTGATTGCAGTTATGTTTTCTCTAAAAAAAAAATAAGTAAAGCAGAACTCAAGTATTAATTACTCAAAATTGTTAAAAAAAAGGCAAAAAATGTTCTGGCTTTAATACTTACCCTTTGTAGACGGACCACTGAAGGTGCCCATTGTTATCCTGTTCTGGGTTGAATAATGGTGAGCATTAATTGACCTAGCCCTGGCCATATTGGAGTGGAACCTTGGAGATTTATCACCAGATTAACCTAGATGTTCACACCCTTCCACCATAACCAGGGCTGGATAGTTTTTTTGGACAGTGTTGGGTGAGTGGTGGAACCCAAAAACATTTTAGGACCTACTTGTGACCTACTTCCGTTTTAACATTACCAAATAGAAAGGTTTTAAAGTAATCTTTGAAATGACAAAAGTTTCATGAACATTGCTTGGGCAAGGGTTTTACATTGCAGGAACCCACGCCAATACTACTTTTTCTCAGTACCATGTTTTAACCTACTTAAGGACCTTCATGTTAGGATTTACAGATTATAGAAGCCCAGAGTTGGACTTCGAAGGCCTTGGTGCAGCATCAATGCTCACCAGATACCAGTCCCCTAATCTATCTCCGCTCAGCCTCAGAAGCACATGGTTGCCTCCAGGGCTTTGGTGTGCAAAGAATGGTGTCTGAGGAACAACTGACAGGAGGACCAGCAGCCTACAGATAATGAAGTCCAGGGGATTTAAGCAAAAGCAAGTCAATAAAACAGAGCCCTACACAGGTAAGAAGTGCATCAGACGAGGTATCCACGGCTTAAAACAAATCCAAATTGGGGTTACAGGTAAAGGTTGGTCCATGCAACATTCAATCTCAAGGTTCGGAAACAGGCAGAATCACCAACAGAAAATACAACAAATAAACACTCCGAAAAAATACAAAAAAGATGCAAAGGCAGACAATTAATTATGTTCGCTTTCCTGCTGCAAGCCATAACACTGGAGGGCATAAATGGTGTGCTATAATGTGGTGGTGTACAATGCGGAATTGTACAGATTAGAGATACTGAAAAGACATTGGAATGGTAAAGTTGTTACTCATTGGGTTTTTATCCAAATTTAAACTCAGAAAGCTTTCTTGAAAGAAAGTTTTTCTAGAGTTAAAAACTGGTATAGCCATTACATGATTCAATACCCAATAGCATAAGCTGTCAGAACAAAAATCCACTTTTGTGATATTAATTAACATAATGAGATGAAGGAGAATTTGTTGTCATGAGTTGGATTTTTTTAATCTTATAATGGTACGTCATTATGAGAAAAGAAATTTGTTTTAATGGAGGAGTTTAAGCTGTTAATTATTATGCTTGATCCACAGGATTTGCTTTGGTTTGGAAAGGTCATTGAAGTTTTAACACTCAGCCTTCTTTTATTGCGAAAAAACTCCTATTCTTATTTCCAGCCAATAGTACATGTGAGTTTCAGAGACAACATTTTTCTAAAATATTCATTTGATTTCATTCTCATCATAAGGATGTTATTTTATTGTGTTGTGCATGTGTTTGATATTTAATGATGTTTGTTTTCCAACTCTCCCTCTTCTAATAGGAGTTGGTGTTCACAGACATTCATTTCAAATGATTTTCATTTACATTTGAATAGCATATATGTTTGTGTTTGAATAACAAATACATTTGCTTTGAATAAATATTCATGTGTTTGGATGGCATACACAACATTCAACAATAAAAGCCGGTTTGACCTGCTTAGCCTGCAGTTCACATGCACCTTAATAAGACGTGGAAAGCAACAGTAATGAAATCCAGTGCAACACAACCAGATCAAATGCAGTCTCTGAACTAGTATGTGCAATGCTCAATATTAGTCAATAGGAATTTGATAAGTTAAGTTTAAGTGGGTTCCAAACACATATCAATGGTTGGAAAACGATGCCAATTAACACTTCATCCTGCATACCGGGAGATGTGATTCAGTATCAACAAGTGTGTTCCAAGATTTCAGGAGTGTTTTTTATTATCATTATGGGAAGTGTTCTAATAGAATTAGTTTGGTTCTTTCATCACCAGTGGGTGGTTCCATGATCATTAGAAGATTTGTTTTAGGCTCATTAGTTGGTGTGTTCTAGCATTACCAATGGGTGTTTTCAAGGATGATCAGTAACTTTGTTCCTGGATTTCCAACAAGTAATCAGGGAGTAAAATGGGCTGGTGTACCACAATACCATCTGATCAAATAACAGAACTACAGGCATACTATCATTTTATTTTCAGTATTGGTCAGTTTGTGTCAAGTGGTCAAGGTCTTGGGTCAAATGCCAATGCTTCACCAGACTTGATTCCCGATCTATCTTGATAGTCTTTATTTATGGAAAAGCCCCTGCTCAGCTTTCGCAGGCTAGTTGTGCCATCCCAGCATTCCGTTTCCCTCAGGATTTTATTATGCAAGGAATTAGGTGAATGAGGACTGGCAAAGGACTGGAAAGCCCACAAGGCCACACAGGTTTGTCTATACAAAATGGGTTATATTGCCAGTCCAAATCGTTCAGTGAGAGCAGTTTAGTGGTTAAAAAAGCAAAAAGACAGGTGTGGTATCCAAAGGGCAGAGAAAGCTTGAGGTCAAAGTAGAGGCAGAGGTCAGAGTACAGGCAGCAAATAATCGGAGGGTCAGGCAAGACAAAGGTCAGCAATGGGTATCAGATTTGACACAGCAAGACAGACAATGAATCCTATAACATGCAGTGAGCATATGGTCTGAGCTTGAATAAATGCTAAAATGTGAATGAAAGGCCAGGCTGGGATAGCATTATGGTTGCTATATCAATTACGAGGTTAGGTGGGGCAACACCAATACCTTCCAGTGCTAAACATAACAGACAGAAGCCAGATACAGACAGCTATTTCCTAAAAAAGTACCAGCAGGCAGAGCAGCTGCTGGAGATTTGTTAATTGTCCGTGTTCACCACGGGATACCAATGCAATAATGCAAAGAAGGGTAAGTACCAACAAAGGGAATGTTTATTAAAGCTCATCAAGACTGGAGAAGATAGACTATCTTGAACCCGCTGATCCAGCTTAAATATTTGCTATCATTTGGCAAATGTTTTTAATCCTGGACCAGATCCATTCCAAGTTTCTGGCTCATTAAGATTCACCTGTAATAGCCTATCTTTTCCAGTCTTGGAGAATTCTCATAAATCAGGCCCAAAGTGTCTAAAATGTATTATTTAAATGTAAAATATATTTTAGATGAATGTCCTAGGCCAAGGAGTCTATTTCCACCAATAGTATGGTCAAATTGTAGAAAGTAAAAGATGAGCTGCTTCCAGTTTTATAGGTATACACTTAAAACCTGATAGCGGGTGACCAGTCTGTGCATATAAATTTTTAATTGTTTTTTCTGCATATATCATTCCACGTTACAAAACTGAGTTTGTTTAGGCATTTTTCATGTCTCATGGGAAATCAAAATTGGTGCAGAGTAATAAAGGAAAGTCATGTCTTATGTTAGATTATGCTGGTTTTAACGATAATTTTGTTTATACATTTTTTTGTCAAGATCAAAATGTGATCAAACAGGCCATGATTCATGACTCATTTTAAATGATTTTGCTGGCTATCCTGTTTGCAATACATAAGTTATTTGCGTATAGAGGTAGTTTTTTTTTAATATTTATTGTAAAAAAAGTCTCTGAAGTTAATACAATGTGAATGTGTAGCCAAAATATTTTTGCGTTAGCTAAATTATTGCAGACCCTCTGTCTCACTCTTTCCTCACTCGTTCTCCTCTGTCTATCCTTCCCGCCATGCCCTTTCTCTTCCCTCTTCCTCCCAATCTCTTCCTCCTCTTCTCTTTTCTCCACCTTACTCCCCTCTTCTACCTCTACCTCTCTCTCTCTCTCTCTCTCTCTCTCTCTCTCTCTATTTGCATGCTTGCTTCATGTGTGATTAAAACTACTGAAAACAAAAGATCAGCTTTACAAACAAGCAATAGAATACATTTAGCTATGGAAGCTTAACTTCTCTCAGCTCTCTAGTCCACTTTAACTTATACACCTACCTAAGTCATCAGTTCCTTTTTTGTATTCCTAGATATCCTTCTAAGTGTTCCAAATTTGTTAAATGTATTTTAAGTATTTTGAGAGGTTTTCATTTTGGGGCAGGTGCCGTGATATTGGCCAGTTGTTATTTAGATCTGGCCAGCTTCTGCTAACTTTCTAAATTGGCATATAATAATACTGGGGGAACCAAAAAAAAGAAAAACTTGGTTTGGTATTTAGGATGACGCATGATCATTTACTTTTAAGGAATTCAAAGGTTTCAACCACTGATTGCCCTTTGGTCCACCGTTGAACCTCTAAAACATTAATTGTATACATGCCTTTCCTCCAAGGGTTTGATGTTTTGAGTCCGTTTTCTATTCACACAAAAATGCTAACCAATCTTTACTCGTAATGTCGAGTCAACAGCATCCAATGCATGCAACATTATTCTGATTTCAGGCTGGCATTATGAGGCATTTACCAAGGCCCTCGTTCAACCCAAAAAACTGGGTACACCAACTGTTGGAAAACATTTTGTACAGAAACTGAAGAAGGAAATTATCGTAGCAAAAAAACTTTAAAAAAGTGCCAGGCTGTGTATTTAAATATATTTAAAATAGAATTCTGCTTTAAAAAATATAATTGAATAGCCCTGAACCATTCAGGAATCAGTTTAAGAATATTCAGATTGATGTCCTAAACTAGAGGTTCTCAGCTTCAGTCCAAGAGGTCCACATACAGACTGGATTTTGGTATAAAAGCATACTTTTAGGATGCTTTGTAAACCATTCCATACTTAATTTACTGCCTATTAGATAAATACTAAAATGAGTTAGGTCCTGGCCCCCGAGGACTGGAGTTGAGGACCCTTGTCTTAAACTATTCTAATTTTCCATAGATTTCACTCTATTCTTGTAAATAACTGCCGAACATTCTTTCTCCAATGAAAGCTACCAAAAGAAACAGAGATATTTTATTTTCACTTCTTTATATGATTAAAAGTAACATAACATAAGGTAAATATAAAAAGAAATAACATCTCATAAAATTTAATAAAAACCGCTTTCACCATATCTCTGGTACGTATAACAGATAACAGCAATAGAGAAAACTTTGAGTGTTTTAATGTATTCCAGTACAGAGACGGTATGATGAATGGTTTATACATTTCTTTATGGTCAAATGTTTTTTGACAGCTCTGTATAATTTATAGGTTGTGTATGTAAAATGGATGCAGCAAATGAACCACTCTCAGCTTCTGTAACCATGATAAATTGTCACTTTCAGCGCTGCAACAGACCAACGAATGCATGGGGGATAAAGGCATTCTTCATATCAGCATGCAAAGTATATACGTATTTCTGTACAAATTCAGATTTATTTACAATAACTCTATCTTAAGGTTAATTTATTCAAGCTGACATACAGATTCCGAAGTGTTGATATGCAAAGTAAATCCTCACATTGTTAGGGTGGAACTCTGGTACACTGACTGTTCCTTGTCTTCTATACAGGCAGCTATTGCCTAGGGAAGGCAGAGGGGTCCCTTGGCTTTGACTTCTTTACTAGAAAGTCAGTAATTGCATATTACATACCCCAGCTTTGGGGGCTTTTTACCTTTTTTGTTCAAGCACATCAATGGCGCCTAACCTTAAATTTACATGTCTGTTTGAATATAGATTTTCTCAATGTACATTCAGAGCCAAAAAAATACTAATTTGGTTCAGTTCTACTATATATCATTAGCGGGTTGTGATGAAATCCAGAAACACAGCAAAAAAAGATATAATGCATTTTGTATATACTCCCATATACACTGGTTTGAATATAAACCAAAGTACTTATTTTACCTACCTTTTACCATAATGCTTGGACCCAAGTATGAGTCTAAGGCACAAAATGGGGATGTTTCTGTTAACATTTTCAGTTGACTATGATACTGTACTTTTCAGTCTATTGTGACAGGTCACAATATATTTTGTTCATAGTTGTTGTCCACCATTAGATGGCTCTGTGTCGCCATGTAGAGTGTGTAACAAGCATAAGCCTCTTGTCTCCAAAGGCAAGAGCATATTATAAATTTTACATGAGGACACAGCGCCATCATTTACTGGTGTGATCATAGAATAATCCAATATTGTTTTCTAATAGTGTTTCATTCTAGAGTACATACAGTAATTGAGATGATTTAACTGCCATGTGAATAGTTTTTCAGCACATCTACACAGCCTATCCTACCTGCATAGCTAAATAAATTACACCAATTTCTGGGTTCTCTTTTCTTTCCCCTCCAACTGATTTCATAGTGAAAGAGAAGCAGAAGACGAAGAGAGTTGATCTCTGCTCACTTTTCTCTCCCTTCCTATAAGCACATTCCTTGTTAGCACAGGTACATGGAACATGCTAGATTGACTCTTAGTCCAGTCCTTTCTCTCCAACAGTAAAGCCGTACAAGGGAATGCAAAGAAACTGTTACCAAGTCAAAATTTACATTGTAAAACTAGCTGTATTATAATGCAATGATTTATTAATAGATACAGACCTGCATTAACTTGGGTTTTTAATATCGGCCCGAAGTTCAGCTTTATGTCTCACCTGCTGAGCTTTACATTCTAACTTCCATACTATTAAAGAATTCCTACCTAGAGGATAATCTGTACATTGTCTGCAATAAAAGAGCTGGCAAAATCTAAATATAATTGAGTACTAGTTATTTCTGATTCCCCACTCTGGGGACTCTGATAACATGGAAATTACCACCTCCTTGTCTCCTTTATTTTAATTCTTTAGATTTACTTAGGCAAAATCACTCTCAAAAACGAATACATTATCCATTCCCCCATCTGTTCTAGAATACAATTGGAACATGAAGTTTAGCAAGTGTACAACATGTGCTATGGAAAAGCATCATGTGGAATTACGACTATCCCTAATATGTACTAGGTGATGGTAAACCTAGGAAATGGAGAGTGCATAGCAAAAGAACTCATGATAAGAGAAAGAAAAAAAGATGACCATGGAAAAGACGAAAGACAAAGAAAAGGGGAGATAGTGAGAATTAAAAGAGAAAGGGGTTTGAACGGCTTTGCGGCCCATTACAAGCTATAAAGGAATATAGGATCATGAAACAAACCAGTTATTCATGTTTTTAAGCCCCCTATTACCTTTGTGGGACAACATAGGATATTTCATGTTAGGTATGGTATTTGATTTCATGACTCCCAATGCATTTGTTGACAAGGAAGCCAATTTTTTTTTCTTAGCATGCACAGCTATGAGAAGATATAGTAGAACAATGCACTGCATTTAAATATAACATAATAGTATTAGTAGTATTAGTATTAGTAGTACCGTGTTTCCCCGAAAGTAAGACCTACCCCGAAAGTAAGACCTATCACTATTGTCTCAACCTGCCCTAATATAAGACCTACCCCGAAAATAAGACCTAGGAGAAAAAAAAGAAAAAAAATAGTACTCACCGAGTTCTTTCCCTGTGAAGGCAGCGGGAGCGCACACTCCGGAGCCGCACAAGCCGATGCTTTCTTTGTAGTTCCGGCTCCTGTCACAGGCGGAGTGATACTACATGCACTTCGCCTGTCAGAA
>NC_092860.1:147822183-147884331 GCF_032062135.1 Pyxicephalus adspersus | reverse complement strand
GGTGTTTTTTTTCATTAAAAAAAATATATACCGGTATATAAGACCTACCCTGAAAATAAGACCTAGTGTGTTTTTGGGAGGCCAAAAAAATATAAGACAGTGTCTTATTTTCGGGGAAACACGGTAGTAGTATTTTCACAATTCCTTCATAAAACCCCCACAGACTTTTAAGGCACCTCTCAATCAGTTTATATCTTCTAAATATTCATAAAATAAAATTTATTTACTATTGAAAACATGAAATAAATCTTTCATATTCAACATGTAAGCGGACAATATACATAGTCAGGCTCAACTTTCGACGCGTTTCGCAGAATCTGTTTCTTCAGAAAATGTGAGTCTGGCAAGAAGGTTGAAATAATAATCTCACTTGTTTAAAAACATCAAAAACCATTTGCTGTCATCTGTCCTGGAGATGATACACTTCATAAAGGAGACAGATAGGAGTGCTTGCATCCGCAGACATCCGTCAGCCAGTATTTGTGTTATAGGTAGGTTGAGCATAATATTCATAATGTCTCCCATAAATGTGTTTGTTTCTGTTTGCTAATTGTCAAACTTGCAGTGTTTATCATACAGGGTTTGGTGGCTGGGTGGTTGGCAGAACGTAGCCATGTTCTATTTTCACCCATCACCCATGATTGTTTGAAAGATTACACACCCCCAAAATCTTTAGAAGGACCCCCTGGGTCATTTATGGTTTCTATTTCATCTGTTAAACAGGTAGAAAAGGAAAAAATTATTGTGGCATAACTTAATAGGTAAGAAAGTTAACTTTTGTAGACTGTGCAGCTGCACCAGGGCCCCCCTGTTAATTTTGGATCCATTTATACTAGATGTGGGTCAAGCAGGTACATGGTCCATGTTCTGTCACTTAGACCAGGAAACAGCTATCATTCTTTAAATCAATATACCATAAATGTTTTACTTGGCCAGTAATGAAATTGGAGGAATTAAAATTGGTCCTGCACAAGGGCTAATTGGTAACTTTGTTCACCAATGCTAATAGCTTTGTAAATGTATGTAGGTGCCTATGAATACAACTAGAGATGTGTGAATCGAAGCTGATGAAGTGGAATTCGATCTGAATTTCACGAAAAATTTGATACGCTCCAAATCCAAATTTCTCGCGTTTCGTGGTAACCAATCGCAATTTTTCCTGAAATGACGGCTACACGTGTGAGGACTTTAGAGATTCCACTACGATCTCTGGGCACTACAGCGGACGGTTGCCGTGCTGTGCTTCTACTATGTATTCTTAGATAGAGTTTCTCTATCTAAGAATACAGGGCACTAAAGGGGATGAATGGGGACAAGTCCTGTAATTCCTGGACATTGTAGTGGAACTGCAGAGGACTGCAGTTCAGTTTCCCACGTGATTTCACATTGTGAAACTGAACTGCAAATGACCTCCGCAGTTCTACTACTTTAGGCCCTAAATCTGGGACAAGTTCAACCATGATCCCAATTGCTCCCATTCAATTGAACCATTTTAGGGCAAACAGTTTTGGTGGATTATGGTGCAATTCCTAAAAGTGGCAAGTTACTTTTGGCCATGCAGTTGCTTTTGCTACTTGAAGAACCACACCACAACCTCAAACTGGAGGGCAAGGTATTAACCTGCTGGGCGGTTTCTTCTCCTGTGGACATTGCAACAGTTTGTTTGAGTAGTAGCTAAATATGAAGTTTTTTTGTACTGCAAGTGTGCTCCACAGATAATTGTCAGTTGTTCAGTGAAGTACAGAAGATAGCTGGGCAGCCTGGGGGCCTTGCCATCACTGGTATATCTGTCAAGCATTAAGTGTGCAGCCAGGTCTAGTGGGATTCATGCTGCAAGTATATGCTAAACGTACAATAAAATTTTTATTACTAGATCAACAAAGAACATTGTCTACATTCCCGGTGGTTTTTATATCTTTGAAAACCATTTAAACCAAAAATACTTACAGTTCTTCATTTTTTTTAAATAAATGATTGTATTTAGGAACTGGTATTTCACAGATGGACAATGAATGTGCTTTATCATGTTCTTTTTATTGTGCTACTTCATTTCACATGAATAGAACATTTCATTATAAACAGCCCTGGGTAAGGTAGATCCAGGCCTCACAAAAAATACTATAAAGTTATAATTATTTGGTTCATTGTACAGGGAGAATGAAGAGAGCGCACAGTGGCTGGTGGGACTATATTTCTCCATCTCTTTTTTTTTGTTCTTCTCCACAATAACAGTATTAATAAGATAAATAAGGCTTCACCATTTTCAAAGAGCCTGATAAAAATAACCTATGAGGCTGGTGGTAGGTGGTAAAATCTGAGCTGGTTATACTTTCCAAGGTGTCTACATAATATACAGCTCCCACTTCGACTCTGCTAGGGACGACTGGATGAAATTGGATAATCTATATCCTACCTGAGGCTACAGAAATGAAAAGACTTCTGATATTCTACCTAGTTACAGCCTTGAAAACAATGCACAGGAAAGCTCTGAAGGTGGACTTTCTACATCTGGCAAATAGATAGCAATATGTGAAATAAAGGTAAAGGGACTGGAATTTACATTGAAATTGACAGCTTTATTGCCCTGGCTTTGTAAGAGGACCTCAGAAGGAGATGACTGCCCCACACACCGAATGATCAAAGGATGCAGATAAATATTTTATTTATCCTGCTGCCTCATTCTGTCTAATCAGGGTATTTCATTTGAACCTGTTACCATACAGTTCTGATACAGACAAGGGGTGCGCAACCATTTGAACTCTACCTCATGATGTCAGGGAAGCAGATCCAACGCACATTTATTAGAACTCATGTCAATTCACAGTCTACCTACAAGCTCCTACAAAAGTCCATTACATTCTCATGGATCTAAATCTTTGTGTTACCTTCTTACTAAATGGCAGCACACTAGACAGTTTCCTGCTGTCTCCTCCTACTTAGTATGGTGTCTTCATTGCAAGAGGAAACCACTTAAAGTGGAACTAAACCCAAAAAGAAAAAAATCACAGTTGCCTTTTATTCCGTAGATCACTCAATCACGCTGGAGAAACCCTTCATTGGGTCCCGCACTGTACTGGAATTCTCTTTCGTCCCAACGCAGAGGAAGCCATCTTCGGCCTTCCTCTAGTTACGTCACCCTCTCATACTGCTCAGGTGCGAGTTTTGGTGACATAGCTCATATGCATGCCCCTTCTTACAGACCAGCTTGGTTGACCATAAACACTTTTATCAGCACATCAATGCCACCAGCTTTCTCACAAAGTTTTTTTTTTTTCCATCAAACCCCCACTGCCAGTCATTGGTTCTGAAAGCAAAGGTAAGTCCTTCAAGACACAGCGAACAAACACAAAAAGGCTCAAGCAGGTATTGATATACATACTGGTTTTGGTCAATTATTGCAAAACCCAGTACACCCAACAGTGTTGTGAGATTCCTTGTGGATTGGTATAGTGCTCATACCCATAGGACAATTACAAAGGTATAGGAATATGAGAGCTTCTTAAAGTGACATTTTTTCTTGTTTCTTGTTTGACATCCTTATCAGTAATATGTTTTACCTATTTTATAATAGTCATACTATTAGTGCAGGGTGATCTCTGTGTGGAGTGATCTTGGACTGAACAGCAAGATATAACCAGTCTCACTTTGAACAATAAATCTTAGCTTCATTAATGGCTTTAGTCCAGGACTTCTTATGCCCTTGGTTTTGTAATATTTCAAACATGCTCATATTAGCGTGTTGCCCTCATTTTTGCCATATAATGTAGAATTAAAACTTTTTGGGCAAAATACAGCCAACATACACAAGCCATTAGGTGTTTTTTTACCAGTTTTATATAGATAATAATGATAGAAGAGGAGCCAGTATGGCACACCTATAGGGTACCAGGATTTTAAGAATCTAATTTATCACAATATGCTCCTGTACTTTTCATTTCTTGAACAGAGAAGCAGACTGACATGGGTGGGGAGAAATGGGGGTACTAAATGACCTACTTTGACACTGAAGTTGAAGTGGTTTAGATCAATGGTCGCCAACCTTTTTGGTCCCATGGAACACTAAAATTACCATCTCCTGACCGTGCATGTGCGGGGAGCCGGGTGTCACTCAAAGGCGGAGAAACCTCCCCCATAGTGACGTCATGATTATTATTATTATTATTATTATTAAACAGGATTTATATAGCGCCAACATATTACGCAGCGCTGTACATTAAATAGGGATTGCAAATGACAGACTAATACAGACAGTGATACAGGAGGAGAGGACCCTGTCCCGAAGAGCTTACAATCTAGTAGGTGGGGGAATTTCACACACAAAGGATGTGAGATATGTAGTGTGGGAAGTAGTGATGGTTTCAAATGACAGAAGAAGCCGGGTAGGCAAGTTTGAAAAAATGGGTTTTGAGTGCTCTTTTAAATGAGCAGAAAGTAGGAGCAAGCCGAATAGGACGAGGAAGACCATTCCAGAGAGTTGGAGCAGCTCTAGAAAAGTCTTGTATACGTGCGTGTGATGAGGTTATGAGTGAGGAAGTCATTAGTAGGTCATTGGAGGAGCGCATGACATAACCCCGCCCACTTCCTATTGCAGATCTGAGCCTGCTATAGGAGAGTGGGCGGGTTGTGTCCAGATACACAGCCCGCCCACTTCCCTGAGCCAGGGATCTGTACGGGGGACACGGTGCGCGGCTCTGGCTGGTGCGTCCCCTCAGTGTGGTCCTTCTTCTGACCCTGCTCAGGTGACGGCTGGTTTAGATCACTGTTCAGAATAGTATAGTCTCTATCCTAGTGCACAATTATACAATATAAAATTATACACATATATAATGTGAGTGATTGGTTATCACAAGCTTTTCTTTTCAGAAAATTTTGATATATGTGTCATTCTAAATTTTCACTGAGCAAATGCAGCTTAAATATAACTTCAAAGGAAAAGGGTAAACTATTCTATATTCTGACATTCAATCACACTAATAACTTTTTAAGGGCATAACAAGCTGGTAATAAATGTGAATTGATCAAAATTAAGCTGGAGAACAGGGACAGTGAATAGAGATAATATTTATCCTGCTTTGTTCCTAAATACAGAAAACATGCTTTATGTTCTGCTTGATATTTTATGGTATTATACACATGAAAATACTGCTTTATTTCCTAGCAATAAGGTAAGAACCAGTATTAAAATGCTTTCATTACATTTTGTACCCTGACAGCCTAATGCAAAAGGTCTATTATCAGGGTGTTTTCCATTGAAAATACATATAAAACATTAATATCATAGTCAGTATATGGCTATAAAAAGACAAAAAGGAGTCATACTTTGCAGCTGTTCTGCTTCTTCATACGCCCCCCTGGGTAGTGGTATAAGTTGTCCCAACCCCAGGTTTGGTCATATTTACTAGACAAAATAATATATTTGAATGCAGGAAAATGTAAATTTATAAAGAAATGATAAAAATCAATGGTATATTTTTTTCATATATTACATGCAGCATTCTAACTGGATACACATCCAATCCAACCACCAGCCGAAAGGAACTCTGCCCAATTCAGAAAACAATTGGCAGGGTAAACAACCAGTTAGGAGCCAATTCTTACCTTGGCAATTGTTTGCTGTGAACTGAAGCCTAGGCAAACTCTCAAGCTTAGGCAAACTCTCACCAAGTAGTTATTTTCTAATTCCCCTTCGTGCTCATGCCATTTTGGTATTATTATTGTTCCTTGATTAACAAGATTATTTATAACAGAAGCAAAACTAAGGTATTTGAAATGCTCTAGTCGACCCGTTCTCAACCTTTATACAGTTGAGATATTTTAAAGATGTCACTAAAACCTAAGGGAGTCAAGGGGGTCAATGAAAAATGTACAGCCTACATTGATGTTCGGTGGTAAAAATGCCCCCTGCTTGTGACTCTGCCAAGAAGCATTGACCATGAAACTTTGAGGTCACCATCACAGGGAAGGTCAATCAGTTAAAGCTGAAGGAACCCCAATCAATCCCTGGAAAAACCCTAGGTAAGGTATCATTAATAGTGTTGGTCAAATATCTCAGTGTTCAATTTGACGGCTATTCCATCGAATAGCCTGTTATTTTTCGGGCAAATGAACGTCGAATTCTAACACCATTAAAGTCTATGGGGGGAAATTCAGGTTATTATTCGTGACTGTGTAGCATTGCAAGAGCAATCAGGGAAGGGGAGCTGACAGTTCCACTCCCCTGATTGCTTTTGCAGCCCTAGCGTAACTGTAATATGTGTTCTTGGATAGAGATTCTCTATCCAAGAACACAGAAGTCCCACGGCTGTGCTCATGAATGAATACAGCCGTGGGAATCATCCTGTCATTGTAGGATAACCTGTAAAAAAAATAAAATTTAGTTACATAAATCACACACATTCAATAAATTACTTTAACATTAAAGCCTCTTTTTTTTACACACGAATTCGCAAAGTCGAATCCCATGTTTTTTGGGTCGGGTCTATCCAAAATCGAACAACCATATTTGGTTGGAATATAAAAACAACCTGAATTCCAACACCAACACTAACCATTGAATGACTGCTGTCATTTAATCCTCATAGGGTATTTCGTTATTATTTTTAGGCAAGTTGGCACATTAACTGTCTTAAAATAATTGTATTAGTAAAAGTAAAATGTATGTAACCTTTTTTTGAAGTTAAATGCAGCTGTCATGCCTTTTTTTCATTTGGAGAAATTGGAGGGGACTAGGCATGTCTTTTATTTAAATGCCAGCATATAGCACGCTATATATGCTCTGTCAATCTAGATAGCTGTGGGCTATCAATGATGAAAACCTTTAAGCAGCTACATCACTGGTAACAATGCAGTGGTTTCACTTAAGAAGGAAAAATGTTGCCATCTTATCAAAGTAACTGCATTCAGTGGGAGCCCAATCGTATGAGGAGCGCACGTTACATATGACATTTTTATGATGTGAAATAAGTTATTTAAAAGTAGTTAAACATCTATTCCTGTCCTAGAAAACCATATTCCGCAGCCAGTAATACAGGACAACCAGCTGTTTCTCAGTATAGTAGATTGAAAATGGTGTATAAAGCTATAATTGGAACTGTAAAGCTCTACAGATTTGCAATGCATTTTTTTAATGATCTTTTTATCTAATTCTATTTCTCTGTACTGCTTCCATCATTTATTCCTTGTTCCCCATTATAAGTCTTTCCAAGATATTTAGTTATTTGTGTTCCTTTTTGTTGCTCATCAGATATATTTCTGTTTTTGTAGACATGTTCTCATTTACACAAATATGAAACTTCTTATACAAAAGGCAGAAAGTGGCCAATGCGTTCTGCAGATGTAAACCATAAACAGGTTATAGCCCACTGATACAAGCAATTCACTGCTCAAGTTGTTGTCTAGTCTGCAGAAAAGAAAGGTACTTTATTTTTCTTTTTTTGAAATGTAATACAAAGTTTGACCTCTCATTTTTGAATTAAATGTGCTTTTATAACACCATTCTTTATTCCGCATGAAATTGATTTTCTTTCAGTGGCTCTAAATCTTTGCCAGTGAACTTCAAAGACTGTATATCTCCTAGAGTTGCATTAAAAATATCAGACATACATACAAAAGCTACTATGATGGGCTTTTAACTTAAAGTGAACTTGTCTCAAAAGGGAACTATTCAAAATAAAGAAGAGTCAAAATATATCCAGAAATAGAAGGTGAAATATGAAAATCTCAAAAGTTAGGTCTACCCCTACCCCTATGGCTTCTAAAGCCTACCCACTGGTGAATAAGGCCACCTATTAGATTACGGACCCAATAAGGAGGCTTGGGAGTTAGGATTGTGTAAGGCCCTCTCAGATCAGCCAA
Organism: Pyxicephalus adspersus; assembly: GCF_032062135.1. NCBI lineage: Eukaryota > Metazoa > Chordata > Amphibia > Anura > Pyxicephalidae > Pyxicephalus > Pyxicephalus adspersus. The sequence continues at coordinate 147,876,477 of NC_092860.1, read as the reverse complement.
ACTCTTGATCTCCAAATGTATTCTAGATCAATGATTTTGAAAAAATGAAACTAGTGGATCAGCATAACAGCCAAACAACTAGCATGTTCATAAGGAGAAGTCAGCAATGAAAACTTTTCAGCACAGGCATAAAGAAGAACTTGTTTTTGTTCTTGGTGAAGAAAGGTAGAGTACAATGACCTATCAACTTTTCTGGGCTTGGTTAAGAAATCTTTACTTCCCCAGGTATTGTTGGTAGGCAGGGTCACCTTTAGGGGGGATAAGGGGTATAAAAATGACTTTTGCAATAATGGAACTTTTAGACGTGGTGGAGGGGGGCCATGGAAGTTTACTTACTATGGGGCCAATACTTTTCTGATGGTGGCCCTGTAGGTGGGCATTATTATGGCGCAATCCCTGGATGATGAGAAAAACAGAAAAACAAATGTAAGGCTACGTACACACTTGCAATGCTTCTCGTCTGATAATCGGCTCAGGGCCGATATCAGGCAAGAATCTGGAGTGTGTACAGCGCCCGTCGTCCATCGCCCGAATTACCTTAATAGAAGTGGAGGGAAGATGGACGACGAACGATCGTAATGTAAGTGAAGGGGGGGAGCGCGCAGAGGCGTGCCGCTCCATCGCTCTCCCCTTCCCCTCCCCATAGAGCTGAACAGTGCTGTATGTACAACACTCGTTCATACATCGTGTAGTCCTTAGTCGTTGGAAAGGATCATGAAAGATCCTTTCCAACGACAATTATTGCACATGTGTACCGAGCTTAACCTCCTTGCAGTTAAGCCCGACCTTCGCTCGGGCAAAAAAAAATTTCATGAAAAACAGTGGATCACTTTTGGTACAGAAATCTAGACCTCAGTGTAACGCTTAGGTGGTTAAGTCTCTCTAGCACAAAATCTCTATCCATTACCTAATTATTCACAAAAAGTAAGAAATGTAAGAAAAGAATATTTGATATGCCCTTACATAAATCTAATGCACTGATCTTACTAAATGTTTTAAAATGTGAATGGCATGAACCTCTAGACCAGTGTTTTCAACCAGGATTTCTCGGAACCCTAGAGTTCCTCCAGAAGTTGCTAGTTTGTAACTCTCAAGTCAGTTTAAGTGACCCCCATATATATTTTCGTTTATCTGTAAGGGGGACGTTCTTCTCAATGGCCAACAATGTAAAAGGCATTCCTCTTACTGATCACCAATCTAATATACTGTGAGCTGTGGGTACAGTAAATACAGCATGGGTTCTCTAAGGATCTGAAGGTTATTTCAAGGGTTCCCATCTGTTAAAAAGTGGAAGGACAACTCTGGTTCTCCATTAAAATCTAACAAGAATTGACTTTAGAAAATAACATGGAAAGCTTAGTTAATGCCTGGTACAACCATTCCAGAGGTGCTCCAAGGTCATCATGACAATGTCAAGGCATGATCACATATTCGTTGCTAAAGGAGGGGATTAGAGTCTAGGCTTTGCTGCCTTTTGCCTGTTGTCTGTACCTGAATATAAACCCCCCTCGCTCTAACAATGATCACATGACGAATACCTAGGTACTGTCATGTCACCAGCTGCCATCAGGATCATGCTTACATCTTAGCATCAGGGGACAGGATCATTAGGAGCTTGGAGGTTTCTCTTTGTTATAGATTAGTTTCAACCACAGCAAACATATCACCGTACATCATAACAGATATTCAAAAGTTTACAGGCAAACATGGGAAAGAAATTCTTTGTTTTTACAGACTGAAAGATCAAGACAGGTTGAGCAGGGAGCAGCTCATAATAAAAGACTATCACAAAGATATTAATAATGTTTACTGACTGAAAATTGCCATAAAGCTCACAGTGAAACATATTCAGCTGGCTGCTGCAGTGAGCGCCTTCTATCACTCACTGTGACACGCAGCAGAAAGGGACTCAGAATTACACTAATAAAACTTTATTAATACCATAAACAAGGTGTTTGCTGATACATTTGGACATTCTTTATGGCAAGCAAATGTGCAATCTCAATAATGAGACTGTTGCTTTCGTTAGCTTGTCATCGGTGTCAGATGTGAAAAAATATACAGATCGCGTTTAATGATTGTCAGATGGAGGATCATGCAGCTGACTTTAAAGGCTCAGAGCAAGGAATTGGCTTTGGTTATAGAAGAATGGAAAATAAGAGACATTAAACATATATGAAGCAGGTTTATTTAGGAAGACAAAATGCAGCAACTAAATGAGCCAATCAGAGCTAACCATTTGCTGACCCAAATTCAGAAAATCAAATTCTGAGAGAATATATTGTTTTTTGCATTTTCTACATTGGGCTGGAGTTGTAGCCATGTCCTAAGATGTATTAGTTCTTGGAACCAATAATAATTGATCAGACTTCTCTTTGCATGCTGCAATGCAATGAAGGCCAATAACATTTGTTCGGTATGGATAACAGTATTTATTCTTTCATTAAACACTTTGGGTTCTATTTATAAAACAGGGGATTTGACATTCCATCAGAATTCCCAGGTGGGAATCAGTTACTGCCATTGGAGTACATGGACCTGGAATATCCCCACAAGGAAAAATTGGAGGAAATGGCAAATTCCTTGTTTTTTAAATAGAGCCCTTTGATGCAATATCTACTAGTTAACTTGTCTTGACTAGAAGTCTCCTCCAATTACATTCTATGAATCTAAAAGTATTCAGCAAGCTCAGAAAATCTAAAAAAGCTTATCTTCATTCAGCAGTGAAAGGAGTCCAATGGAAAAAAAATGTTGGAAATCACTGAAATCCAGTACCATCTAGTACAACCTTTGTAAACCTTTTACCCTTAAAATAACTTTTATGTGTTTGGGAACCCCTAATATAATCAGTTAATGGGAAAAATACTATTTGCCATTGGGAAGAATGCCCACCATACAGCACAGTATATATATATATCTTTTAAACGTGCGGAAAGTAGAAGCAAGCCAACAAGGACGAGGAAGACCATTCCAGGGGGCGGGGGCAACCCTAATGTCTTCCTAAGTCTTGGATGTGACAAGGTTATGAGTGAGTAGGTCATTAGTCGGTCATCAGGAGTGCCATTAAAAAACATAAAACCCAGTAGCTTTGGTGAAGGGTTTTTAGTGTCAAACATAATTAAATTTAATTGTCCCTAGCTTTCAATATATATATATATATATATATCAGGTATACAGTGTATATATATTAGTGACAGTTCAAGTAGGAAAAGCCATTGGGTCATTGGGTTGCACTAACACTTTTGGCCTCACATATACTTTTAAATGCAAAAGATACAAACCAGCTTCTATTACAAACTACGTTCTGCTGTTTCTGGGTCACCAGTCCATTCTTGTCCTACAACCGCCTTGCCAAAAGGCAAAGAAGAAGTTGTAAGTCAGAAACTGTGTTTCAACATGAGCTTCCTATGTGTCAGGGAGAGACGTCTTTGCTAGAAAACTAATCACTGATCAATGTTCCGCTTAGATTGCCAGGTTATAAATATGTCTGGACACATCGCCTGTACTTTGGAGTCAAGATAAATCAGCATACCAAATTATTTATATTGAAAGTTTTTGTCCTTTTCACAAGCCTGTTATATATGGAAGACACGTTTATTGCTGAATTTTGCCTTTTGGTGGATAGTTCATTTTTTAAGTAGTTAGTAATGGATTTTGCCATTACAGTGGTCTTAGTGCCTACATTAATTTTTAACATGCACTTTAAGCTTTGATGCCTTGAACAATCTTACATCACCACGTATTTCCACTTTGTGTTCTTTTTTGCTGTTCTGCTGCTTGACATCAGGTCCTGAGCTGCCATATTTTTTTATGTTATTGGCAGTGCTTGGCTGCTTTTCTATGGCTTTTCCCAATGACACAGCAAGATCTAATACTAGGATATTTTGGTATCCCTGTAGGGGTATGGCAGGGGACTTGTGGCTGTGTAACATCCTATTTCCTGAGATATGTTACACAGGAATCTCTTGCGGCTTTAGGATTATATAATCAATCGATCAAATCAGTGAGAGAAAAGACAAAAAGATGGGCACAATGCCATTGAAATGAGGGGGGACAATCAAATAATCCATAAGTGTATCTAAATTGTTGGTAAAGTGAATTTCCACCAGTCATTGGTTTAGTTAAACCATTTCTAAAACCAGAACTCCTAACGAAAACAAGCAAATGGTTAAAACCCTATAAAGTATTTTGCTATTTGTTTTCCATTGAAGAGATTTCATTTCATTTCTTAACTTGAAATCTCCTTAATGTTGCTGCAGAAATGAGAGAAAATCAATCCAAGAGGCAATCCCCTTATAGGACATACAGGCATATCTGGTGTCAATTTTACACTTGACCGGTCAGAAGACCCAAAATAGTGCAAAAACGTGAACAATGTTTTACTCTCCGGTCATCTTGCTCCAATAGAAAGGGATCAATATTCCGAATAGATTTGATGAATGTTCAGACACAAGGCATGACTTGAGGTGAATCATAGTATTTTGCAGAGTGATGGGGTGGAATTTTTACCATTTTGCTCAATCCCCGAATTAGAATAACAGAAACAGAAAACCTGAACTAATAAATCCCAAATAGAAGGTCGATGTAGAATGTCCTTTTATTGAACAAAAATCTCCAAAAAAGTATTGTGTATACTGATAAACTTTAAAACATAAGGAAAAGGCTCTTTAAGAATAAAGTACAAAGGCATCTACAAATGTTTATATTCTTATAAATGTATATGTATGTATCCATAAAACGGGACGATATAGGAAAAGACAGTAACTGGATGCATTCACCTGAGATAACTATAATTCAAATATGCTGAACTAAAATTAAATGTTTGATCTACAGTAAGCAAATGATGCTGGAACAGGAGTTTATTCCTCTCTAAGTATCTCATTATACTGCAGCCTTGGAAGGTTTACATTTAATTAACCTCTCATCATTGGTCATTGTGGATATTCCAGTTACACTGTAGCATCTGGACGTCAAAGTAATTTTCCTTGGCCTGTGTATGTAAGTGACAGGAATCAGCCAATGGATGAGCAGCTGCCGGCTTTATATCACATGTGGCACCTGAAAAATGCACAGCTCCGGCACTAAGGGGATGTCAAGCGGATGGGTGACAGATGTGCCTGTAAAGCACAGGCGCCCGGGAAGTTGCTGCTGTGACAGTTCACACTAAGAGATATCTGATAATAAGGAGCGGTCACGTGCACTAGAGATCTGTTAATGGGATGAGGAATGGATTAGGCAGCTGTGGTGTATTTGCACATTCTAAAGAACCTTCTTTTTGTTACAGAACTTTTATTAGATGCAGATTTCTGATTTCCTGAATACTGAAAATTGCTAATATTTTTTTTTTCATTTAACGGTGTAGAATAAGCTATGTGGACAAACTTTTAGTTAACACCTGACCATTGCAGTTGGGCTTGATTTAATAAAGCTCTCCAAGACCAGAGACTACCATGGGAGAACCTGATCTAGCAAAGCTGGATGGATCTGGGCCAGAATTGAAAACATTTGCCAACTAATAGCAAATGATTTTTAGGAAATCCATTCCAAGTATGTTGGTCCACCCAGTTTTTTCCATTGTAGTCGATCTCCTCCAGTCTTGGAGAGATTTCTTTGTGTTTCTTTTGTTGCAAGATGTTCCACTAAAGTAAATACACAATGCAGGCCAAATGCTCATTTACTATGGCTGACTTGAAGAGAACATCTATCAACATGAGCTTGTAGACAATTGTGCAACGGCCTTGTGGAAACAGTGTGGAGAAGGTTTTTTTGAGGTCCAACAAAACTGGGATAAAGATATGGTTTGATGAGCTGAGTAACGTATGTGTCCTACATAGAGCCCTGACTCAACACAACTGAACACCTGGGGGATGAACTGAAACCAGGTCATCTGATTGAACATCAGCTGAATGCCCACAAATATCCACAGCAAATTATCTAAGAAAAGCATTCTCAGAAGAGCGGAGGCTTTTATATACATAAAGAATGGGCCCATTGCCCAAGGAATGTGAAGTCCAATAGTTTTATGTGGATCTGTTGGTTAAGTTGTGATTTACTTTTTCAGGACAGAGTACCAGGTTTGCATAAAATCACCCATTGCAGAACACACTTGTGTTCTCTCCTGTCCTGTCCTGTCTCCTTACTCTCCTGTCCTTATACATGTTCACCAGAAATAAAAAGAAAAAATTTAAATGAATAACTTTTTAGGGAACATGTTAAACATCCCCTTTTCTCACACATGATAACACTTGTGGTTAGGGGTTTGACCAAGGGTCATGGGTGGACAGCCAGAGGGTCTTCAAAAGGAACCAACACAACCAGGAATGAATGACACACAGCAGTAATAACTTGGTTGTAAGTTCACTGTCCCAGAATCCCACAGGTCTAGGGCATCTGTGCCTCCCTCTGGCTTACCCTGCTTGCAGTCCCCTGCTGCCAGCACCATCTCTGCTTCTAGATCCAACACAGTTCACACTCCCTGGTCCAGGTCATGTGATTCTCTGTCAGCTGCTCCCTTGCCTCAGAGGACTAGGGTGTTCCACATACGCACTCCATCTGCTGGCAGGCACCTGAATAACACCTGAGGCTCTCGCATCACCAGCACTCCCTCTGCAGGTGGGTTTGTTATCTGTGGCTCACATGACCTACACTTATCACCTGACATCCTCTTCTTAAGAAAGTGACCTGGCAACAGGAAGTTGCTTGCACAAGGAGTTCCTTGTGGTTCTACTCCCAGGTTTCTACAGCTCCATTCCTTTGTTCCTGTGCTATCCCTGTACCAACCCTGGCTTGTTTCCTGACGTCTCTTGTTTGCTGCCTGTCCTGACCTTTGGCTTGTTCGACTTCCCTTTTGTATTTTGCTCTTGTACTTTCGCTCTGGTTGGCTCCTGTAAGTTAGCTGTCACCTGCCTTGGCGGGCACGGGGGCCGCAACCTGGTAGTAGCTTGCCGCACAACATCCTCACCTTTAAAGTCTCTGGAGAAGACCAAGATACTGCATAGACTCTGCGCCCAGTGCACATCTCCACTCACCGGACTGGTGACACAGTGGGTCCACCAATTTGCCTTGTGTAGCCGTGACATTTACACAATTCTTAATTTTACCAAAAACATGTTTTTTGGGTCCCTGGAGAGATTTTATTTATCCAGGCAGCAAGTTAACCCAGATAAAGGCTCTAACTCATCAAGTGCTGGCTAAAACTTGGCATGTAAAGCCCAACTCTAATTTTTCAGGAACCTCCTGTTTATAACTGTAGTTTTAATGCATTTCCTGTGACATCTTGGGTCCTTCCTTTTGTTCTCTGGTGGTGAAGATGGTTGATCACTTACACTTGACACTAATGACATATGAAGTTACCTTCAACCACCCCACCACCCTTTCTGCCAGTGGGAGGGTTTATGACTATCTGAGCTCACAGGAAGTGGGTTAGATCATGTTGGTTGTCCAACCTCCTTAAAATAAATTGACATGGAATCTCAAGGTTCTTCTTCCTTGACATAACCTAACCTATCCATTCAGATGCATATAGTCTTTCATTAACGATGATTATGGCTCCTACTGTTTCGGCCACCTCTGTTTAGTAGATACTAAATTTTTATGGGGGTCCTAAACGTCTCTGGTACTCTCATGAGTCAGAGTAAAAGGCTAAAATATTTTGGAATTTATAGCTGGTTATGATGGCATTAGGACTCTATTCCCTCCATTTATTCCCTATGAGGCTGTTGCATGGAGAAGCTACATGTAGCATCTCCCCTGGGGCAGCAGCTCACTGGTGTGAGGAAGCAGCAGCTCCAAATTCTCATGGCCAGTCTGATCACAGTCTTGCTCCTTCTGATGGTCCTAATTCCCAGTATCACCAGTAATAAAGTGAGTGTATTGGAGGGGAAATCCCTGAATGGGGTCAACTGCCTAATGCTGCCCATACACTAGTCAATAGGTGCACAACCAAGAAAATTATCCAAACCTCCCTACGGAAATAAAGCTTTTAGCTTTCGTTGTACTTCCAGTCTGTCTGCAGTGCACAATGAGCAAGGATTGGAGGTGGGAAAAGATTAAATGCAGTCACTTGTAGAACAAGATTACATTGCAAGCTGTCATTTAGAGTCCAATGCAAGTGATGTAAAATAGATAAACCTCCAGTGTGTCTGCCCGGCTTTTGCTGCATCTGTCAGAATTTATGCTGAATAAGTAAGGAAATCCTGACTCCGGCCGCCAAGGGGGAATATGACAACTGTGAGTCACGGCGGGAGGGCTCATTCATCAAGGATTGAAGGCACAGAAAAAATTACCCACGTTGTATGAAATACACAGATGTGATATCCATGGTGTATGTACTGAGAAATGGTTCATTCTAATACATAAACAGGCAGAATAATCTTTGAAATATAAATAGCAGAGCATAATATGGCCAACAATAGAATAGTCAATCATCTAAATTTAATGGTTGGAAAAGTTAGTTTCCTTTATGCCCAAGAATCTTTTTTTTTTTAATTAATATTACATTTTTTTAGTGTGGACTTTCATATCATTTCCAATTGTATTTTCCCTTCCTTTTCCGAAGTTGCACCTGCTGCCAATTTGCTTCTTTCTGCAACGCTTCCTTTGCAGGGCTGACAATAGTAAAAAAAAGTTTTTTTAAAGCGGACCTATCATTGTATAAAAAGATGGCTAATCCTTTTATATAATTTACAAAATACTTTTTTCCATCTCTTTTCATTCCAAAAAAGCCCATTCTGCACATGCACAAGATCGGCCTTCTGAAATACTGGATGTATACACGCATGCACAGTGGGATCTGCACATATTCTTTTAGATTTTCAAGAAATCATGTCACCCAATCTTGGGCCTGTGCAGTGCGAGATTGGGTTAGGTAAGAAGAACCTGGAAGACGATGGCAACACCCAGTGCCCAAACCATGCTGGAAAAAAAGAAGACCACAAGGCACCTACTGGACTCAGGACGGGGGTGTCTCCCCTTCAATCCTTGGAGATATATCATCCCGGATTGCCATCTATTTCATGGACTGGGATACGGGCTCAGAAATGACAGTCAGGTTGAACTTGATGTCTGTGTGCAGAGGTGTACTGGGGCAGGCATGGGTGGGAACGCCGTGCCCTCATCTTTTTCAGGAATATCCACGCCCACTCTTATTTTGCAAAGAATTCTTTGGTGGTCTGCGGCTCTGGTTGGTCCGCCCCCCACAAAGTCAGGACTTGCCGCACGGGATTGCAGGCTCAGAGCAGTAGGCGGTTCTCTTTGTGAACACAACCCGCCATAGGTGGGTTCTGGTATCATGATGTCTCTCTGGGGGAAGTTTCTTCCCCTTTGAGAGAAACATAGGCAGGGGTGTAGTTCACATACCAATGATGTGCATGTGTGCTTGCCATGGATAGTACCGTGCCCCCTCTTTTTTTTTTTTTACAACTACACCCCTGGCTGTGTGGCTTTTGAATATCGTATGTGCCGTGTTTTTGGAATCAGTGGGATCCATTGGCAGCAGATCTTGTGCATACTAAAGAAATGATAAATTTTCCCTAGTGAGCATTATGTGTGCTAACAGTTAAAGCAATGGAGGGTTGTTGGTCTGTGGGAGATCACAGGCCCCTGATCATATGAACCTGCCGGTAACTTTAAAAAGGAAAATGAATACAAGATAGCATCTTCGCTCGCTTCTTCAGCAACGGCATCATAAAAAAGGCGAAAAAAAAAAAGCTCTGACACGTGTTGTTTTTCCAACCGACACACCATTTACTGCCGCCGCTGAGAAGCACTCACAAGAAATAAGATCAGGAAATATCTAAGCTCAGAACAGTCAAACACCTGGATCTGCTCAGCTCTTCTGCAGTAAGAGGAGGCAGCTGCGTCTGGATGGAAAGAGATCGGCGCCGGGTTCTTATTGAGCATCCTTTTATAGGTCTGACTTTAGATGAAAAAATCCCTCATGCAAAATTTGATCGCCATCCAACAAAAATACTGACAAAACCTTTTTTTCAGATGCCCACATCCTCTTCTACCCAAATTTAATTCAATTCTAAATTAACATTATATTTATCAGAGAATTCCAGCATGGTGCCGGTGATAAAGGGTCAATACCGGGGCATGCCATTTCCCTGTAAATAAAGCTGTGTTTTATGCACCAACTTTGGCATTGTCTGGATTTGCTGTGATTTGAAATGAAGGACTTAATTCAGCATATCGACTGCTGAAAAGTTCCATGGCTTGCCAAATTCAAAACTGCCTAGATCAGAGTGGTAGTTCAACACTGTCACCTAGTGGAAGAATAGAGGTATAGCATACAGAAAGAATGTATACCCAACACATGGGGGCAAATTTATTCAATTGATGATTGTCAATTTGCTACATAATCACTTGTTAGGTTGTTTGCTTTATCTACAAATCACTTACATTTTTTACATTTTGCAAGTTCATTTGCAAGGCCATTTCAAAAGTGTCCCATTCCATCCATGACTTTCAGGATAAATTTATTGAAAACTTGGACATCTGGTCAACTTTTTTGTAATAGCTTATAATGGTCATTGCATTTTTTTATTCTCTGATCCTTTACTAATGGATTATTGTAATGCTAGCAAAATTAATCTATTTGTCTTTGTAACCAAGTCTGCAAAATGCATATTTGCTTGTATGTCATACTATCCTATATGTATCTATATTATATTCATTATTGCAAACATTTATTATGTACTTCAGGGAATCACCTAAATATCAAGGGTATGATTTAAAAGAATTAATGTGTGAAATTCCCCCACCTACTAGATTGTAAGCTCTTCGGGGCAGGGTCCTCTCCTCCTGTATCACTGTCTGTATTAGTCTGTCATTTGCAATCCCTATTTAATGTACAGCGCTGCGTAATATGTTGGCGCTATATAAATCCTGTTTAATAATAATAATAGTAATAATTAATAAAGTCATTTATAAAGCACAGCACATGTGTTCTGTATTGCATCGGCTATCTTTGGGACTTAGTGGACGGAAACAGAACTAAATGATACTCACAAAAAAATACAAAAATCTCTCTTGTGAATTGAGCACTCTGAGTACTATTTGGGGTATTGCTAACTAAACACTATACCCCCTATTTATTAATAATATGGGCTGCAGTGTGCAAAATAACGAGCAAATAGTGATATCCAAATTTACAATATTAATGGGCTTCTAGGTCTCGGTAACATTTACACCTGAGTAGTGTTTTAATGGTCAAGCTGGATATGATCTTTATATTTAAAATGAGGAATAATGAAATGATTGGAGAAGCTGCTGTGCTTGTTCTCCAGAACCTTGCACACCGGTACTGCAGATTTGACATAAAGTTTTTACTGTGAAATCATGTAATTTACCACAGGTATGAATGTAGAATATAATTATTTGCAAGTTTAGATAAATATAATCACAGGAAATGTAAATTGTACAAAGGAATAGGTTAAATATAGGAGTTGATCAATTGAGGAAATGTAATAAAGGTTTTATGTTTTGGTGCTTAAATTGATCCTGTTGTTGACTTGAGGTTATAAAATAACAAATGAATGCGGTTCTATATCCATTAATACATCTTTACATGTACAGGGAGTCCCTGAGGTAAGGACATCCAACATACGGACGACTTCTAGATACAAACGGGCTTCCCTGCTCGCTGGTGTGCATGACGGAGGCTTAATATGGGGGGGGTTTGCATGACTTGTAGAAGAAATCTTTTGCTAAACACAGCTGAGGTTGTAGGTGATCCTAAGAGCTGAGCTGTTCTGCAACATCTTGTAACTCTTTAATGACAAAGACAAACTCTGCAGTTGTTTCTTTTTGCATTTCAAAGCACAGCTTGCTCCAGAAGTTAATAAATGTCTAAGCTCCATAAAGCTTTTATTTTTTTTATTTTTTTGTGATTATCTCACAGTGAAGATTTTATACAGTAACTGACACCATGCTGTCTAGAAATATGTGGAAACAAACATCTGTCCTAATTGCATTTATTAAAATATTGTACCTGTTCCAACTTAGATACAAATTCAACTTAAGAACAAACCTACAGTTTCTATTAGTGTTGGTAGAATAGCTCACTATTCGATTAGACAGCTATTCGATCAAATAGTGAGAAATTCTCTGGGTGATCAAATGCCGAATTCAAACACCATTGAAGTCAATGGTGCGAGCATTCTGGTTTTTTAAGGGTCTTTGAGGGGTGCAAGAGCAATCTGATTTACTAGTTTTATGTGTTGTTGGAGAGAGTTTCTCTATCCAAAAACACATAGTACAGTGCTGCAACAGCAATTGCTATTGCCGTGCTGTGCTTCTACGATGTATTCTTGGATAGAGTTTCTCTATCTAAGAATACAGGACACTACAGGTGATGAATGAGGACTTGTCACTTGTTGTTCAGTTTCCCATATGACGTCACAGTGGAACTGAACTGCAGGTTACCTCTGCAGTTCCACTACGATCTCTGGGCACTACAGGGGATGAATGTGGACTTGACACCTGTAGTGTCCTGTATTCTTGGATAGAGTAGAAGGGTAGACATTGTGGTAGAACTGCAGAGGTAATCTGCATTTCAGTTTCCCATGTGAAGTCAAGTTGGAAACTGAACTGCAGATTGCCTCTGCAGCTCCACTACGATCTCTGGGTACTACAGGTGATGAATGGGGACTTGTCCCTATTCATCACCTGTAGTGTCCTGTATTCTTAGATAGAGAAACTCTGTCCAAGAATACATTGTAGAAGCACAACACAGCAACAGCGATTGTTGTTGCAGTGCAGTACTTTGTATTCCTGGATAGAGTTTCCTGGATGGAGCTGAACTGCAGATTATCTCCGCAGTTCAACTATGATCTCCGGGCACAATAGGTGATGAATGGGGACAAAAAATTACTATGATTTTTTTTTTTTAATACAGTTTTTACAAGTTTTTTGCCGTATTTTTACCATTGAATCCCATGTTTTTCGGGTCAGGTCTATTCAAATTCGAACAGCTCTTTTCGGGTCGAATATAAGGACAACCCGAATTCAAACACCAACACTAGTCCCTATCTCGTATGTAACTCAGGGATTACCTGCATTTTTTTTAATTCAAGCATTAAGCCGCGTACACACTTGCAATTTTTGTCGTTGGAAAGGATCTTTCACAATCCTTTCCAACCACTGCACGATGCATGAAAGGTGCTGTACATACAGCACCGTTCATGCTCTATGGAGAGGGGAGGAGGAGAGCGACGGAGCAGCACCCTGCTGCGCGCTCTCCCCCTTCTCTTTTATTAGGATCGGTTGTCGTCCATCGTCCGTGGATCCGCCAGGACGGTCGTTTGGACGATGGGCGACACCGACTGTACACACAGCAGATTTTCGCCCGATATCTGGCCGATGCCAATTATGGGGCGATAAAAATCTGACGTGTGTACGCAGCTTTAGAAGTATCCGCAATCTCAACAATAGAGCTTAGAGAGAAGGAGAGAGAAGCAGAATAGAAGTATAATCTTTAGTGCAACAGTAAAAATATGGAGAAAGCAAAGTGATGGGCAATTTTCCACTTTTTGTATTATTTTTTTTTTGGACTATTGTCAGTAAATCTTAAGGATTCTTGTATGTGAAAATCCCATCAGATTTGCAGTTTCTGAAGTGGCTTTCAGTTCACATTGCAGTCTGTTCACATTGCAGAACTCATGCCCCATGCAGTATACAGCTGAGCTCTAATTCCTGCCGTAGATGCTGAATATGATTTAATACATGCAGGAGTTACATCCTCGTCTTTCAATAGGCAAAGAGAATTGTGGTGAACCCTGAATCCAAAAAGTAAAGATGGGAGCTGCTGGGCATGCAGAGGTGACAGAATCCTGGACTCATCATGGCTGGAGGCCACAAAGATTCAGGTAGGTGTGCGGAATAATAAACAACTATGCTTACCAAACATAGCAAAAGCTTACCCACACCAATGTGCTCATTTCCATTTTAGGAAAGGTATATCCTCATAGCAAAAATAAAAATGTATAAAGAACTATAGATACTTTAAATGGTCAGTAAACCACAAATTTTATTTTACTCCTAGGTACTAGCTCTTTTTCATTAGCAGTGTCAGTTTTCTGAAGGCTGATCTCCACTCTGTGGCATTACTACCCATCATGTGTTCCTGCTTTCTCTTCCTAGCAATTGGTTCTGTGTGTCTCCCTACAAAGACTGGAAAAAAACAATAATGTTATCAGCTCCACTAGTACAGTGTGGAGAAAACACAAGGCAAGGACAGGTCAACACGCTTTCGTTACAAATAAAATATATTTATGATTATGCCATTGCTGTTACATAAGGACTATTTGTTTACTGGTATGATTCACAATCCATATGATGTATGAGATCATTCAAGCCTTTTAAACTATGTGAGGAGTAAATCCAGTTAACACTGGTGCATTCTCCATGGTGCACTGGATCTTTTGGGGCAAATGGACCAGCAACCATCCTAAAAATTGGACATGCACTGCTTTTGGGATTTCTGTTGTGTTGGGGTGAAATTCAAAAAACACTTTTGGGGAAAGTTTTACCCTCTGTTGATGATTTACCCTCTAGTTTTGGCCGCAAGGTTTTGCAAGCTAAGGTTGTGAGTTATCCCACATCTGATTTGTTGGGTCAGTTGACTGTAGTTGTTGGGGTTTCCTACCCCTCTGTTGGGCTTTTGTATTTCCCTTGATTTCTAAATACAGTATGGTTCCCATGTCCTTCAACGGTCATAAATGATTTTTGAACTCACACCCCTCCTATGTGTTTATTGCTATTGTTTTTCAAATGGCTTGCTACCATTGAAGAATGGCTACAGTGGGACCGGTATGGTCTCTAGGACTGGCCTACAGTCTTCTTTTTTAATTGACAGGTGTCCAATAATATACTGTATGTGGGGAAAACTCAAGGTTCCGGAAAAGGATTCCCGTGATCCCTAATAAACTCCAAAAGAATCTTAGTTAGGAGTAGCATTGCTATTCAAATTCAGCCCTCAATGCACATGATGGGCCCACAGCCTGACCATGGCATTAGCTATTCCAAACATTTGCCTTTGGCACTTGATCAGAGAAAATCAAGCAAGACTAGTGAATAGTTTATAGGGACCCACAAAAGCAGATGTGTCCTAAGACTGAATCAGCAAACTGTGCTTTAGTTAGTCAGCAACAGCTATGTTTTTTTTTTCCTCCTTACTTCCGGTCTCCCCTGATTTTGGAACCGATTGATTTTTCCTACTTCAGTTAAAGTATACCAAGAACCAGAAGGGAAGAGGGACATTCATCTCCCTCACTTAATTACCGAGGGTGTTGTTCAGTGGTGTGGGCTGGGAAGAGAGGACATTTAGGAATCATCTTGTGGAGTAGAGTTTAGTTTACAAATCAGAGCCAACTGGGAAGCTGTGTTTGGCCAAGCCAAGGCTTTGAGCTTTGGTCCCTGGAGCCTAGGTTGTCCTATTTGCCCTGGCATGGAACCTATGGAAAGGAATGAGCAAAAAAGTAACTGTCATTAAGGAGCATCTTCTAGATCTTCTGAAAGTTACCATGAAAAATTCCTGGATCATAAAAGGAGAATGACCTTGGAGGGATTTCTGGAAAAAACACTGAAGAGTATTAGTGGAGAGCTGCTCAAGGACCATGCAAGAAAGAGATCCCTGTTTGAGCATAAAGGAACATGATGTGGTGGCTGAGAAATGAGGACCTGTCAAACTTTTATTATTGCTATAAGGACTGCTTTGCATTATAGGACTTGTTTGTCAGCCGGCTGCTTATAGATCCTATGGCCTTTTCTTGGGATGCCAAAACAACAAAAACCATGGCCAGCTCCTGTGTTCCGTTAGAGCTGTTTCTAGGTATCCTGCACTCTAATTTCTCTCTCCCAGGCTCCTTTTGCCAATAAAACCCTATAAAACAGAAAGTGACTGTGCCCTGATCTGGTCATTTTATTGACAGGCAGAAAATCAAATCAGAAGCTTCCTTCGAGGTGTACTTCACATGCTAAAATTAAATAGAAGCAAAATATGGCCTTGCTGATGGCATTCTGAAAAATAATTTATGGTTTTGAGAATTTCTTAGAAAACGGACTGAACAATGATTCATTTGGTGGTTCATAAAAAATAGACATTCTTCCCTATTGTTAAATGTGTTTTGTTAAAAGCAGTACATTTGAGTTTATGAAATGCTGACATAATCAGGTGTTTTACACTTTGCAATGAAGAGCTAATCATGTGCACGGAAACTATGTTTGCTTTCACATTATTTATGGTTGAACATAGCAAAAATTCACATCATTCACCAACCTAAGCAAAATATGCCTTGCAAAGTGATCAGCTTCAATATCCCATTATAAGTACAGGCTTAAAAATGAGGTTTGATACAATCCATACTGTTATCAGACCTCGTAATAATCACTTTTCTGAAGTAACATTTAATGAGTTCTGAAGTGACATTCAATAGTTGGCACCGTCTTGTAAGACAACAAACATGGTCCACATATTGTCACCAGTACATCAGTAGGCTAATGGCAAACTTTTATTTAGTGTATCACATACAACCCAAACTATGTTTTATAGCTAAACAAAAGCCACTTTTTGACCAAAAAGGGCTGTAGTCATCAGTGAAGTGTTACTTGTTTTGTATTTGACACAATGGACCTGTTTTATTAAGGCTCTCCAGGACCGGAGAAGATAGGCTACCATGGGAGAACTTGGGTGGTCCAGCAAACCTGGACAAGATCGGCAAGATTCCCCCATGATAATCGATCCTCTTCAGTCTTGAAGAGTTTTAATAAATCTGATCCAGTGAAAGAAAGTTTGCAGGAAGCCTACTGATGTGTTGGTGACTCATTGTTGACCATATATATTTATTTGTACAGGGACTAGGAGCACAGGGCTAGAGAACTAATGGAGTTCTCAGAACCAAATACTCTCCTACAGAAACTACAGGAAATCTGTAGACCTGCAGATTGTCCCATGTATGATTAATAATTCCATGCAACATGTCTATGATCTAATTAGTCATTCATGATTCAATGATCCATTCACATCGACCTAACTAAACTCATACAGATTATGTACATATATATCAGTGATGTTTCATCCATTCCCTAGTTTACTTGTGATTTTACTGTGCTATTCTAGCAGAATATAAATTTGCCCACTAAGAGGTGCTGTCATCACACAAGACAATGCAGAACTACTTCATTTTTCTCCTATAGATAAATTCAGCTTTATTTCCAATAGTGAGAAAGCAGACATTGGAAATGCTTTTCTTTTTCTTCAAACCTAATTCATTTCTGTTCCAATGAATGAATGTATTGTTATTATTGTTATTATTATTATTATTAATATTGTTATTATTAATAATATTAATAAAAGATTTAGTCTTGAGTAACATAAGAAATAAAAGAATCAAAATTAAATTCAAATGAATGTAAGATTTTAAAATAGTTGTAGATTCATATTGTTGTGTTGCACTAACTTGCAGGTCAACATGCTTTATATATGTGGACAAAGTCTTATCTCTTCTCTCATCATCTCCGTCTACTACCTGTCCACTTGACCCAATTCCCTCTGATCTACTCCGTGCCCATTCCTCCACCCTGGCCCCTGCCCTAACCGAACTATTCAATCTCTCCATTTCTACTGGTAAATACCCCTCAGCTTTTAAACATGCCATAATTCTCCCTATCCTAAAGAAACCCTCACTGGACCCCTCCTTACCCTCTAACTACCGTCCTATCTCCCTTCTCCCATATGTCTCCAAACTTCTTGAACCCCTTGTCTACAAAAGACTCACCAATTACCTGAGCAACTCTCTCCTCGACCCTCTCATCTGGTTTTAGAGCTGCCCACTCCACTGAAACAGCCCTTACTAAAGTGTCCAATGACCTCATCAGAGCTAAGTCTCAAGGCAACTTTTCCCTACTCCTTCTCCTTGATCTTTCCTCTGCTTTTGACACTGTTATCTCCCACTTCTAATACAAATCATGGCTCCATTGGTATCAGTGACACTGCTCTCTCTTGGTTTGCTTCCTATCTGTCTGACCGCTCCTTTCAGGTTTCTTTCAATTCCTCCTCGCCCACTGTCCTCCTTGTTGGTGTTCCACAAGGGTCAGTTCTTGGACCGGTTCTCTTTTTTCTGTACACCTCCTCTCTCGGTAGTCTCATATCCTCCTTTGGCTTACAGTACCATCTGTAATGCTGATGACACTCAAATTTATCTGTCCACCCCTGACCTGTCTCCCTCAGTCCTCGACAAGGTCTCATGCTGCCTGTCAGCCATCTCATTATGGATGTCTGACCGATTCCTGAAACTCCACCTGGATAAAACAGAACTCATCATCATCCCCCCCTCAAATTCCAAATCCCCCCTGTAATATATCTAACTGTTAACAACACTGTTATTCAGCCCTCCCCTCAGGCACGCTGTCTTGGTGTCACCTTTGACTCTCATTTAACCCCCATATTCAGAACATCTCCAGGTCCTGTCACTTTCATCTACGCAACATCTCCTGAGACCACCAAACTCCTTGTACACGCTCTTATCATCTCTCGTCTGGACTTCTGTAACCTCCTCCTTTCTGATATTCCACTAACCCGACTCTCTCCTTTACAATCTATTATGAATGCTGCAGCCAGACTCATCCATCCTTTCCTCCGCTCTTCTTCCACTGCATTTCTTTGCAGATCTCTAGACTGGCTTCTTGTTCACCTTAGAATCAAATTCAAGCTCCTATGCTTTGCCCTCAAATCCCTACACAGTTATTGTCCCACTTACATTTCTGACCTAGTAAAAGTACTCCCCCAGCTGTTCTCTCCACTCTTCCAATGACCTACTAATGCCTTCCTCACTCATAACCTCAACACACGCATGGATAAAAGACTTCTCTAGAGCTGCCCCAACTCTCTGGAATGGTCTTCCTCGTCCTATTCAGCTTGCTCCTACTTTCTGCTCATTTAAGCACTCAAAACCCCATTTTTTTAAACTTGCCTACCCATCTTCTTCTGTCTTTTGAAACCATCACTACTTCCCACCACTATATATCTCCCCTCCTATTGTGTGTGAAATTCCCCCACCTACTAGATTGTAAGCTCTTCGAGCAGGGTCCTCTCCTCCTTTATCACCGTCTGTATTAGTCCGTCATTTGAAACCGCTATTTAATGTACAGCGCTGTGTAATGTGTTGGCGCTATATAAATCCTGTTTTTTTATTAATAATAATAATAATCATAATAATACCAATAATATGTTGGTGCTCTATGATATCACACCAATGCACCTTGTCGTGTAGTTTAGAGCGGTGCAACACAATGTGGCAACGCAAAAATGTACATCTTTAAGTGCACCTATAATGTCATTTTTAATGTTATATATTAACATTTATAACATTAACTTTTATATCATGATAAAATGTATTTTTTTTTGTATTATTTTTAATACTTTTTGAATTTTTTCAAGGAGAAATCCACCCTTCCGTCTTTACTGCAATGCCGCAGCGTTCTAGAATTCATACGTTACATATTCCAGAAGGATTTGGGCTGCTCCTTATGCACATGCCAAACCTCGAGCATGCATAGATGGGGTTTTCCAGGAATGTAAAAAAAAGTGCCAATCTCACACATGCACAGAATTCGGGTGATGTAAGCAGAAGAAGGAAGAAGACGGGAGTTCCAGGACAACACCAGACCATCAGAAATCAGATTGGAGAGGGATCGATGGCTCTTCAAAAGTAAAAGTAAGAGGTATTTTTAAATATAAGCTCCACTTTATTTAGGATTTCAGGGAAACGCTCCCAAAATCAGAAATCCATGGTGATTTGAAATCTGGCTGCTGGTACTGGCAAGAGAGCAAGTCCAACCCTCAGCAAGATAGGCAATGAAACAAAGTGGGAGTAACAATCCAAAATTTTATTTGTTGAAGAAACTGCTATACAAACACAATATACCGGTAGTACATGTCCATGACTCGTCAGATGAAGCCTAATTCCAACAAGTTTGGCTTTTTCCATCGGCTTAATTATATAGCAGTGTTTCTGAACCAGGGTTCCTCCAGAGGTTGTAAGGATTCCTTAAGCAATGAGCAATTTGTGCCTCTAGGGTCAGTTTTATAGATACCAATGAAGATTTTTTGCTATCTGTAAGGGTGACATTCTCCTCACTGGCCAGCAATTTAAGAGACATTCTTCCCATTGATCACCATGCTAATATACTGTGAGCTGTGGATATAATACTTATAGCAGGGGTTCTCTGAAGACCTGAAAAGTATCCCTATGTTAAAAGGTTTGAGAATATAAAGGTACAAACAATAATACTTTCACCTACGTACCTTTGGTACATAAGGCAGTCCAATCAAACATGATTTAATGTGTGCACATTAAACAACCTGCAAAGATGTAAAAGGACCCATTTACATTTTTTGCGTCGTATTGTTGCACATATATGTTGCATTGATGTGTCAGCATATTAATTAAAATGTACTAAACGTACCAAAAGCACTAAAAATGGTGTAGGAACTACTTCAACCAGCATATGTCACAATAAATGGTGCTTTTGCAGAAATGCATGTAGCATGTGTTGCTTTGTGTTACTGCAATAACGTCAAGCAAAGTGGACCCTAAATGTGTACAAAAACAGTATACAAAAATGTATGCAAAAACTACTTATACAGCAAAAACATTGATGATTTGTTACTTTTTGTTAAGTGGAAAATCAGGGTGGAATGGTATAATAATAGCTAAGTTTCTATGTTGATGTTTGAGAACATACTTGATAAGTAAAGCAAGAACTGAAACTGAACTCTGGGCTTAAGGAACTCTCTTTTAACCCCTCTAATTAACCACTGGGAAGAAAAAAAGATAGAAAGTAAACATATTTTCTTCTTCAAAGCAGAACTAAACCCATTGTAGACTACCCTGTCCGCATTCCATCATGGTTGCTGCCATCTTAAGGAACCCCTGCTAAAATCAACTCATTGGGGATCAGTGGAAAATTTACTTATATTAATAGTCAATGTGTAGGATACCTACCTTTACAGTAGTGGTCAGGATGCTACACTTGTAAATAGAAAAAAAGGATCATCATGCCTTTTCTTTAGCTCTGATAAGTGGAGTTGGATAAAGGCACCATTGGATGAGAGGTCAATCAACCACTGTTTAGGAAACCCCCAGACTCCTCTTGGTGAACCCAAGGGTATTATGGCCCCCTGGTTCAGAACAGCTGGGTTAAACTAGAAGTCTTTTTACTTTCTGCATTTAGTCAAAGGGCCAGTCATTCCATATTGTTTTTTGTCTTTAATAGCATTTTGGTCTAGAGTTCAAGATCAATAAAAGCAGTCAGGGTTGAGTTATTGGTATAATATATATATATATATATATATATATATATATATATATATATAAGTTCTAAAAAAAAACTGTTTACAATGATTTTCTTTAAATTTATTTCAGACAAGAAAAATAGCCAATTCTAAATGGCCTTTCGTTTGTCCTTTCATTGAGCTCCAGCCTCCCACAGTCCATCGATTTTCGGCACTGATTGCCGTATTGAGAGAGTCAACAGTGGCCCATGTCTGTCACTGTTTATTTTTTGACCCACATGAATTGCTGAAATGTTCCTGTCTGTGGGGCTCAAAATCTAAATTTGTCTGTTTGTGTACCCTGTAATCTTCTGTTCTGTGTGCGTTTTCATGAAATCTATTTTCACCTAAATTAGAAATGGGTATTATATAAAGGTAGGCCTTGTCTGGTGAATATTGTTTTTTCTTGAGGACAAAATTACATTTGTAGAAAGATTGCTTGGAAAAAAAACTTTCTGGGGAACACAGAAACTGGGCAACGGTCATCATTTTGTATGCATTCCAACACCAAAAAGAGTGTGAGGCCTAAAAGTGATCATGATGGTGGAGATGTCACCACCATGGTTAGACCTACGCAAACCAGATCCTAGTTGTAATTGGTATGATGCAGATTGAAGAAGTAAAGCTAAATTTGTAATTAGTTGCCTACGGGAGAACAGATATAGCAGCCTATCAAGTTCATCTTTCTCATGCTGACCATCATTTTAATTATAAAGCCTACAAAGAGCTTTAAAGAGCTCCAGGTGACTGTAGTAGTCATCATATTGCTCAACCTGTTCCCCTGTTCTGTAAGGAAGTTTCCCATTAAACTCCATCCTGCAGACATGAATGGTTCCTATTCTATCCTCTACTCAAACTGTGCTGCTGTAAAGAGAACTGCAAGAGGCTAACATTCATAACAAGACATTGAATTAATTATTAATGATTAGCTGAATTCATTAATTTCCTAAAATAATCCAAAGACATTTCCAAGCTTTCTCCCATATACAAGGTCCAAAGAATGTCTTGCCCTACCATTACCAGTACATTGAGATTACATCTTATCCCATGGCGCACCACAAGACATTGTCACCTCTAGAACCCAACAGGGGACAGAAGAACTTTTCAATGGCTGACTTTATATTAAATATCCTGCCAAATGTTTACATAGAAAGGCTGCTAGCATTTACATTGTCAGTGCACCTTTCCATAGTGTTTGTTCACGTTAAATCTTGTATTTCATGATTTCACTTGAAATGTTGGCAGTGACTGCATAGCTATACATCAATAAATGGACCTGACATGTGACATGGGTACATCATCCATCTGACTTAGGTCTGTCATTGTAATGAGGGGATTAAAATGTCAATTAGCCTGGGCTCATCAACAGTGTCCATTAAGACTAAAGAGGTCCATTTATAAACGTTTTCATGCAAGATTAGCCAACATTTGCCCAAAATTACCACATTTTTCACAATGGTTTTAATTAGAAAATGTATAAATCAAAGGTAAGAGTTGATTAAAAAAATGTAATGAAGTCAATGTAATACATATGTGAATGAAAAGGGTATTAGTTACCTAGACCTGCAAATATATGTGGAAGCCATACTGCCTTGGTAAAGACCCTCTGTAAATTATGATCCCCAACTCCAAATAATTTGGGAACTGTGGTGGAATTCTGGTGTGTCCGCACCCCAAATACAGAAACAAGAAAAATCCAAATGACAACCCAAACATTCCATAACTAGATTCCAAGATCAGGTGCACATAGAGATTGCTTTTCACATAAAACCAATACAATGTTTCCCAGCACACTTACCCACCAGCCTCATATATGTCCTTCGGGCTAACTGAAGGACATACACAAGAAAAAGTGGCCCATGTGGAATTATTTGTGATCATTGGTTGCCAATGTCCTATATTCATGTTGCTGAGGCTTAAGTTAAGTTTTAGGTCATGGTCAGTGTCAAATGGTTATCTCTCAAGCATCTATCAAACATTAATATCAGTTTTGGGTAAACTGACCCTTAGTGTAAGTGCATACATTCCTAAAATGTTCTATTTTATTGATGGAGAGCATGGAAGATTTTAAACCTGTCATGATAATTTTCACTATTTGTTCATGTCATGGGTCAGCAACAAAAATTGAGATGGAACCTTGAAGTCAGGAATTTTCTTTTTTAGACATCTGTTGCCAAAACATTGGTACCCGTTAGAAGATTTACCCTCCTAATTCTGGGGACCACTCTAAAATGTTGAATTTCTCCACACTTTAAACTTTAGTTACAGTGGTCACCAGGACAAATAAAAGTGTACATCTATCTAATGGGGCAAAGACAGCAGTAAAATCATGACATTTTTTTAATTTTACATTTAAATTTTAATATTAACACTCCCCCCTTAATAAAAATTCCCAGTACTTGCTTGAATGCTGTTCTTGACATTCTCCTTGATCCAGCACTAGTGGTCTTTTTGGGTAAACCAGCACTTCATTTTGCCCAAATATTTTATGCAGGCTAAACCTATTGTATTTAAATCATACTACGTGGAAGACATTCACCACCGCCACTGGAGGAAGCTGCCATAATAGTCTAAAGGGGTCTTGAGGGGTGGGAGACCTCACAATGTTTGGAGCAGGCACGGTCATAAGGAGGTGCAAAGTGTGCCACTGCATAAAGGGCTCTGCCCCCCCTCCACAGGTAGCCCAAGTCAGTTCGGCTGGGGTACTACCAAGTTAATTCTGCACAGGTGTCACACTTTACTCTTCCTCACTAACACGCCATCTCCTCTCCCGGGTGCATGGGGTGCAGTTCTTACCCTATGCCTACTGTATTGAGTTTTACTAACATCACCCCACCCACCGGCCATTCAGCCTCTTGATAATCGCTAGTTATTTAGCTGGCTCAGACACAGCGCTCAGTGTTCGAGCAATATGTCTCCAGACTACTGTCGAGCTCCCTAGCTCTGCTAGTGTTTCCCACTTAGCTGTTGCCTGATTGTGTGTTTCCCAGACCAGCTTCTGTTGTAACCCCTTGTGGTCCAGTCTTCTATCCCCTTGTTCATTTCCTGTTTTGCTGTTCCAGTGTCCCCAGTGTCTTCCTGTGTCTCCTGCCTTACTCTGCATCTTCAGTGACCCCCGTGTCACCCCTGCTACCAGTATCTTCCTGTGTCTCCTGTGCCCCCCTGTATCTTTGGTCACCCCTGGCTCCTGTTCCTGACCTCAACTGTTTGCTGCCTGCTTTGACCTCGGCTAATATTGACTACTCTTGCTCACTGTTTCAGTACCTCACATTATTCTGCCCACCCTGGTGTGCCCAAGGACTCACAATGTGCAGCGCAATACCCTCACCTCTAGGGGCTCTGGAGAAGACCAGGCTATTACTTAGACTTTGCACCTTGGCCATTCTTTGGGCTCATACCACCTCTGATCAATCCATATCGGCCCTGAATCGGAACTGTTGGCTACATCAAACACTTATAGGGAGCTCTGTGTTTTATTTTTCCTGCCTTTATTTCTTTAAATACCATCAAAAATCACCATAACTGAGAAGTCAGAAAACATTCTATGCAACTGAATTAAAACATTATTCTTGGAAACCTGTAGCATTGCTGATCTCTGAGTAATGTCACACTGCCTAATGCTCCGATCGGTAAGGCTGCCAGGCAAAGCTTGATGTGTAAATCCTGCGTTTGCTATGCGCTCAATAACACCTCACATTTTTTCCATCCATTTTCTAAGTTGTTTACAGTTTAATGTCCACCCCTGACCAGCATAGAGAGAGAACAGGATATCTGTGTCACTCAAGGGATGCTGGTGACAAAACATCAGCAGAAATCCAATTGTTGAACCTACGGCTTAGAGGGTCACCACCGTCAAACACACAGATATCATTTCATTATGTATGAGATGCATTGTGCTGTTTAGTGATGGGATGGAGAGGTTTGCAGTCATGGTAAGACTTTTGATGAGCTGCTAAACATATATTATCTATATATTAATACATAGAACAAAGGACCACTGGAGTGAAAATTTCGGAATTCTTATAATCATACTAAACAATTACAGGGACAAAAACAAACCATATTTTTATTATTAGTACATCTAATGAATTTTTGCCCTAATTAGCATTCATAAAGGATAGACATATCTATTCAGGCCTAAACCATACCTGTTCATTTTATTTAGGTTTCCTGGTTCACCTGCTTGCCCATGGGTCTACAACAGAACAACCTAAGCAAAATATGAAATCTGATCTGAAGGGTGATATTTTGCTTTTTAGACTTTGGAGGTGTGTGTCTATACTATGTTATGTACTCCAAAAGGGTGCCTAATGTTGCTCTGCCCGTTGTGGACCTTAGCCAAACAACATAGATAATAAAAAAAGCAGAGCATCCTGGGCACACATTGTTCACCCAAAGCTTCCTAACCTGCAGCAGCAGCTTTATTTTGTGCAATTGCTGGGACTGGCAGTTATTCAACAGCCAGGCACCAGTCTTATCGCAAGAGACAGTGACTTCAATATAAATGAAACCAGCAACCAGTATTAGCAGGTTTAATTTATAACACCATTATGTTAATCATATTTTTATTGGTTTAAATAACAAAAGTAATCAGATTACAAACAGTGCTCATAATCACAATATAATATAGATTCCATACAAAATATAGGGAAACGGGAAAAAGGGAAAAAGGCAGGCAATAAAATTCAACACATTATACAAAACTGGGGTACAAGATATAAGTCAGAAATCACCCATAAAATACCCAAACAGTAAAAAGAGGAATAAAGGTGGGTTACCAAAAATTGTATGCTTTATCATCAATAATACCAAAATACGTCTATCACCAGGTCGCTAAGACGATATATTCAAAGTTTGCATAGAGTATTGAATCCAAGGTTCCCATACCTCTAGAAATTTCTGATGGGTGTTAATTAAGGTACTCGCTAGTTTTTTGTTAATACAGATATGGTCAACCCTGTATTTACCTTCATGGAATGGAGGGGATTGTTTCCTCCAAGTTAAGATTATTATTATTATTATTATTATTATTAATAGACAGAATTTATATAGCTCCAACATATTACGCAGCGCTGTACAATAAATAGGGGTTGCAAATGACAGACTAACACAGACAGTGATACAGGAGGAGAGGACCCTGCCCCGAAGAGCTTACAATCTAGTAGGTGGGGAAATTTCCACACAATAGGGTGGGAGATATGAAATGGTGGGAAGTAGTGATGGTTTCAAAAGACAGAAAAAGATGGTTAGGCAAGTTTGAAGAAATGGGTTTTGAGTGCTCTTTTAAATGAGCAGAAAGTAGGAGCAAGCCGAATAGGACAAGTAAGACCATATCAGAGGGTTGGGGCAGCTCTAGAGAAGTCTTGTATGGGTGCATGTGATGAGGTTATTAGTGAAGAAGTCATTAGCAGGTCATTGGAGGAGCGGAGAAAGCTGCTTAGGGAGTACTTTTTTACCAGGTCAGAAATGTAAGTGGGACAAGAACTGTGTAGGGATTTGAAGGCAAAGCATAGGAGCTTGAATGTAATTCTAGAGTGAAACGGAAGCCAGTGTAGAGATCTGCAAAGAGATGCAAAGGAAGAGGAGCGGAGGGAAGGATGGATGAGTCTGGCTGCAGCATTCATAATAGATTGTAGAGGAGAGAGTCAGATTAGTGGAATACCAGAGAGGAGGAGGTTACAGTAGTCCAGACAAGAGATGATAAGAGCATGTATAAGGAGTTTGGTGGTCTCAGGGCAAGGTAGGGGCGGATTCTGGAGATTTTGCGTAGATGAAAGTGACAGGATCTGTAAATGTTCTGATTATGGGTGGTAAATGAGAGGCCAGAGTCAAAGGTGACACCAAGACAACGTGTCTGAGGGGAGGGCCAAATAACAGTGTTGTTAACAGTTAGAAATATGTCAGGGGGAGATTTGATGAGTTCGTTTTTTTCCAGGTTGAGTGTCAGGAATCAGTCAGAGATCCATGATGATATGGCTGACAGGCAGCATGAGACCTTATCCAGGACTGAGGGAGACAGGTCAGGGGTGGACAGATAAATTTGAGATGGTACTGTAAGCCAAAGGAGGATATGAGACTACCGAGAGAGGGGGTATACAGAGAAAAGAGAACCGGTTCAAGGACTGACCCTTGGGGAACACCAACAGGGAGGAGAGTGGGGGAGGGGGAATTACCATAGAAAGAAACTTGAAAGGAGCGGTCAGACAGATAGGAAGCAAACCAAGAGAGATCAGTGTCACTGATACCAATGGAGTGCATGATTTGTATTAGAAGGGGGTGATCAACAGTGTCAAAAGCAGAGGAAAGATCAAGAAGAAGGAGCAGGGAAAGTTGCTTTGAGACTTAGCTTTGATGAGGTCATTGGCCACTTTCATAAGGACTGCTTCACTGGAATGGGCAGCTCTAAAACCAGACTGGAGGGGGTCAAGGAGAGAGTTGGTGCTCAGGTAATTGGTGAGTCTTTTGAAGACATGGCCTTCAAGAAGTTTGGAGGCATTTGGGAAAAGGAAGATAGGACAGTAGTTAGAGGGTAGGAAAGGGGTCCAGTGAGGGTTTCTTTAGGAAAGGGAGAATTATGGCATGTTTGAAAGCTGAGGGGTATTTACCAGTAGAAAGGGAGAGATTGAATAGTTCAGTTAGGGCCGGGGCTAGGGAGGAGGAATGGGCATGGAGTAGATCGGATAAAATTGGGTCAAGCGGATAGGTAGTAGATGGAGATGATGGGAGAAGAGAGGAGACTTCGTCCACAGTAACAGGGCGGAGGGAGGCCAGTGATGATTTACAGGTGGAAGGGGAGGGTATGGTTGGAGTGGCTCGGTGAGCAGAGACATCATGTCTGATATTTTTCTTTTTTATCTCTAAAGTAAGTGGCTATGTCTTGGGCAGAGAAGGATGTTGTGGGGGGAGCAGGTGTGGGGTTTAGGAGGGAGTCAATTGTTGAGAAGAGGTTGTGTGGGTTGGTAGCTTGAGAGGAAATTACTGCGGAGAAATAATTTTGCTTGGTGACAGTGACCTCTGTGTTAAAGCTTTGTAGCTTGGCTTTGTAGTCCATGAAGTCAGCGCTGAGGCCAGATTTTCTCCACTTACGCTCAGCTGCACGAACAGTCTTTTGTAGCTGTTTGGTGTGATTGTTGTGCCAAGGTCGGGGGTTGGCTATAGTCTGCTTAGCATGGATAAGAATATAGGTAAAAAGTTTAAAGTGAACACTGGATAGGTTCGTCGGTTTAAAATATAAGAGCGCCAAAACAGGTATCTTTGAATAAATAAATAATTGAAATATTTTGCTTAAGAATAAAAGAGTCTCACCCAGAATCGAATGGCAAAGAAGCAGTTCCACCAGATAAGCATGATGGAACCCAAATCCTAGCATTCTCTATTTGTCCCGAACCTGTTGTGATACAATATCTTAAATGAGCTTGAAGTATATAGCATCAAATCTCCATGACATCTTTTGATAAACAATGGTCATTTCAGTTCACAGAGGGGCAAATTTGGGTCAGATTTTGTACTATGCTTTTCTTTTTTTTCTTTTTTTTTGTTGTATATAAATACAATAAAGTTTACAAAAATGATTATTTTTTTTTCTTTTCCTAATCCTGGGCAAATGAAAATATGAAAAGGTTCAATTCAATTCAAAGTTCCATAAATACCATTCAGCCATTCAATGTTGCCAGTCTTCTGGTCAGCACCATTCAACCTTAATTGAGCCAAAGCTCTGGCAGCCTTTCAACTTGGCTGGATGAAGAGAAGAAAGACTCAACATTCACAACATTTTTATTCAAACCATATCTGTGGGATAATAACCCCTCCCCCCATACCTACTCTTCCTTTCTTTCCACACGCACCTCCCAACTCCCTCTAATCATTGACAATAAAAAAATGGTAGAGTCACTGGAACAATGGAAATATTCCCCCTACCTCTTTCATTGCAAAAAATTGCTGAAAATGGATAACATCTCCCCATGAAGAAGACATGTCTACCAACTGTGTGCTAAAAACTAGTTCAGAACCAGCAAACACCCACATCCTGGTGGCCACAGCCAGGTCACTAGTATTGGAAATGCTCTAAGGAAGGTTTATAAGTATATATTCTGCAATTTAGTATCAGTAAATCAGTAAGTCACTTGTCTTTTATCTCATACACTAAAAATGTATAAATTGAAAAAGCATTGAACAAGTGTCATAATGCTACGGCTTGTTCAGAAATGGTGTGAGCCCTGAGAAGGGCCAAAGTGCAGAGGTTATGCAGTAAATAGGTTTTCTCCGGAGCCTCTAGTGGTGAGGATTTTGCGCTGCTGGTTACTGCCAGGTTGCAGTCCTTGGGCACACTAGGGTGGGCAGGAAGATATACGGTAACAAATCACTAGGCAGAAGAATTGTCAAGGAAGGTCCCAGTCAAGGCAGACAGTTAGCAAGACAGGTCAGATCACAAGCCAAGGGTCAAATACCAGGGATCCAGGAAATAGACACCAGTGACACAGGAGCCACACAGACACAGGGAACACAGGAGACACTGGAGGCAACAGGAGGCACAGGTGACACAGGAATAACCACAGACAGTGAGGAACACCAGAACAGCACAAAGGAATAGGCTGGGAAACAACAGACTGGCCAACAAGGGGTTAACACGGGAGCTGGACAAGGAAAGCACTGAATTAAAGAGCAGCTGTAGAGTAAATGCTCAGCAGAGCTAGGGGGCTCGGCACTAGTGTAGACAAGTTGCACGAACACTGAGTGCTGTGTCTGAGCTAGCTAAATAAACAGGGATGATTAAGAGGCTATTTCCTGATTGGCCTGGCGGGATGGGCTAAAATGATAAAGCTTTGGAGCGCAGGCACGCCCAGGGTAAGAACTGCTTGCATGTGCAGGAGAGAGGTGCCTGCGCTTTAGTGAGAAAGAAGTTAATGTGACAACAAGTTTGATTCTAGCCTGTTTCCACCATCTATAGTTCTTATAGTTAGTGGAAATTGGCCATATATAGACATCCTTTACTTCTTGTTCTGCTTTGTGTTTTTCCACTATTTATATGAATGTATAACAAGAAGTTATCAGACTGAAACACTTTTCCTGCTCTCCACGTGCAGCATTTTAGCTTCTGATAAATCAACTCTATGGGCTCTATGGACCTTACTTAGCAATGTGTTTCTGCAAAAAAGTGGAATTAGTTCCCTGCAGTCACCAATCACTTTTAGACTTTGTGGGAAGGCTGGATAGTAATTGGTGACTGTATTGTAAATCCAGTTCTTAGTGGAAACTTGTTGATACAAACAGCTTTAAGTATTTGATTTAAGCCTTATTGCTGTTGTATGAGTCAGTAATAAATACGTCAACAATGGGAATTATATAGTGTGAAGGCCTTTTTTTGCAGCTAATTTCATCAGAGATTGCTGATCCTTGTACCCTGTGGTGGCTTTTTATTAGATGGCAGAAATCTGCCTATTTGTATGATTCAAACAGATACAAGGTGGCTTATCATTAAAGATAAAATCAAGCCACAGCTTTTTCTTGGTGGGGAAACATTAAATGTTTAGAGTTGTGTTGTATTTTCAGTCTATATGCCTCTACTGGAGAAATACCACCTCAATTCCTGTGCGGTCACCAGGAAACAAAATGAGCATAATCACTCCAGCAGAAAAATCCAACTTATTTATTTCTTTATATGTTTCACGATGGCGCTCCCATAGATTAGAATTAGAGGCCAAGTTTTGCAGAGAAACCTTGGCGCAACAGTGTGGTCTGAAACAGTGTATTTAAGCTGGTAAGTGTTCTGGGAAATGTTTTTGTGTTTGTTTTGTATACAATTTGAAAAAAAAGAACCTTCATTGTGCACCTTACATCAATAAGGTAGTTGTAAATTGTTTAGACCAGTCTTTCCCAACCAGGGTTATGCGGAACCATAGGGTTCCTCCAAAGGTTGCTAGGGTTTCCTTGAGCAATGAGCAATTTGGACCAGGTATGTTTAAACTTTTTGGCTAACTGTAACGATTACATTATTTTCAATGGTCAGCAATGTAAGAGGCTTTCTACCCCCTGAAATTGTAGGGGTTTTAGTAGCTACAGCAGGGGTTCCCTGAAGACCTGAAAGTTATTTTATTGGGTTCCCCCTTGTTAAAAAGGCTGTGAAACTCCTATTTACAGTGTCTGGCACTTATGTTTTGCAAATACCCTCTCACCTAAGAATGCACTACTATACTACATACTGGTCCCATGGAAGGCTTTGGGTCTCTTTAAAATCTTTGTAATTACGCTTTGTCTTTTCAGCACATTTAGAACCACATGTGCATGGTAAAGTACTTTTTCTAAAAATGAAATCTGATAACTATAGAACACACAATGGTGTCACCCTGTTACAAGATATAGTAAACATGCATGGGAGGTCAGTAAAAAGCCTAAAATATAGGACTATAGTTTGCTAATGAACATTTAAACAAAAAACAGGCCTTCTCCAAGAAAGAGTCCTGTTGATTGATGTATTAAACAGAGAATTGCTTGGCCAAGGTAACAACAGACAGGTTTGGCCCAAACCATAGACATCATTTTAGAAGAGCCCCATTCCCACTGAAAATCATGGTGGGAGAAATTGTTTGATTTGGGGATGCTTTACTGTTTCATGACCTTGGTAGCTCACAGTCATACATGTTGAATGTGAATCATTAATCCCAAAAGTTGTAGCAGAACCAGAAACCAATCTTTAAATATGATAACTATCAGTAGCACTAATGCAAATCCATCAAGGAATGGTTTCAAAAGAAGAAATGGAAGGTTGTGTACTGGCTTGGTCAAAGCCCTAATTTGGATCCTACTAAAATATTGTAGTGGGATTTGAAACAGACAGTTCATTAAAGAATCCTACAAATATCTTTAGATTGAAGCAAATTTTCAGGGAGGAGTGGTACAATTTTTTACCAAATTGATAGGATTTTCAAACAGGCAGTTCAGGATAAGAAATCCACAAATATCTTTTAAAGAGGCATTTTTGTATGGAGGAAATTGATGTCGAA
Source organism: Pyxicephalus adspersus (assembly GCF_032062135.1). Classification (NCBI taxonomy): domain Eukaryota; kingdom Metazoa; phylum Chordata; class Amphibia; order Anura; family Pyxicephalidae; genus Pyxicephalus; species Pyxicephalus adspersus. The sequence goes on along the minus strand of NC_092860.1, from coordinate 147,844,143 downwards.
GATTAGTGGGTAGGTTTGCAAAACACTTAATATAAGCCATTACTGGTAGACGGCACTATGCCATCTTTTCAGGACACTGGTGTACTTACTTTACATTTACTGATATTTTTGTTAAATACATTTTTGAGAAATCAATTTACCTTGTATTTTATCCAGTTATATCATCATTGTAAATCATCATATCACTATTCCTTTGTAGAAGCTATTCAAAAGAACATTTAAAGCACAGCCGCTCAGTGGTTAGCACTCTGGTCTTTGCAGTGCTAGGTCACAGACAGGGGTGTAGTCATAAAAAAAGAAGAAGGGGCACGGTACTATTCATGGCGAGCGCGCATGCACATCATTGTTATGTAAACGCCTGAAAAAACTGAGGGCACTGCATGCCCATGCATGCCCGAACCTCTACACTCCTGGTCACAGGTTTGAATCTCGTCCAGAACCCTATCTGCAAGGAGTTTCAAGATTCTCCCCGTGTTTTCTTGGGTTTCCTTTGGGTACTCTGGTGTCCTTCATTTCAAAAACATGAGGTTAGAATAATTGAATTCCTTTCCAAATTGTCCTTGGTGACATATGACTATGGCTGGGATTTTAGATTGTGAGCCAGGAACAGTTAGTGACATGACTATGGAATATGTAAAGTGCTGCGTAATATGTTGGTGCTATGTAAATACGAGGTAATAATGTTTGCCTGGGGTGTCCTTACTTTTTCACATAACTGCAGTAGTGGAAGAAGTCTTCACATTATGTTAGCTTGTTAACAAACTAACTTTGTTATTAGAGAATGGAAGACTCATATCCTGCGCTGAGTTTTTGTTGAGTTGTGTAAATTACCCGGATCAAACAGAAGTCAATTACAAAGGTGTAATAGGCATCCCGTCATCCTCTGTGTTTGCTCTACTAAAAATAAGACATTTCAGGAAGACCGCTGTCATTTGGTGGCCTTACAGCAACCTCCGAATGATTCCCTCCGCTCCCCCGAGGCCCCAGACATTGTAACAGATATTGACATTTCAATGTCTCCTGCTTGATCCATGCAAAGCCGCATCTGCCTTCTCGTTCCCCCATTGGCTGGCAGGAAGGTTTAGTAAATATCAACAGCATAATCCATCACCTCTTCAAACAAACTTTCAATGTAGCAATAAACCCATGGGGGCCCCCCGGGACAGACAGCAGCAGATGTGGTTTAGGGGGAATAGATTAAACTCTGGTGAACGCAGAGGCATCGATCAGAATAGTTAAAGATTTTGGAATACGGCAAATTGACTTGCCAGGTATAACCCACTGAAAGCAAGTCAGCTGTTAGTCATTAGCTTTTCAGTGATGGACAGAGACCAGAAAAGGAAGAAGTTCTACAGAAAAATATTGTGATGTTTAATGTGTTAGCCAGAGGGGTGATTGGAAAGGTGATCATTTGGTATAAAAGCTTCCGTCTACTTCTGTAGCCATTGGCTAGTTATTTTTCCTTCTCAATGGCCCTTTTCTTTGCCTTTCTTTTTCAAATCAAGTTTCTGGTCTATTCATTTTTTCTTAGAGAAAGTATGAAAGGGTTAAGCTTCTTCATAAGACTGTACATAAATATATTCTGCAATAGACAGAAATAAAATATTAATTGAAAATATTATTTGACACCTTGCAAAAGTAGTTCTGGAATCACTACTGTGCTGCATGCAGCCGGTGCAGAAAGCAAAGCTGGAGAAGGGACCTAGCAGGCCAACTTTCTATTGGCTGCCTGTAGAAAACTACAAATATAAAACCAGCATTGTTTTATTTTAAGATGTTTTTAAAAAAGTTTAGATACAAGATAGTACAGCGCATTCCACCTAAAGGTTCTTATTAGGTGGTGTCCCTATTAATTCCTATTTTGTCTGATATTGTTTGTAAGAAGAAATTTCCTTAATGGGAAAGCAAAGTCAGCAATCTAACATTTCTAACCCTCGGTGTTTAGGTTTTGGTTGAAGTTGGGCTTTATTTAGGTGTTAGGCTGCACTAAACTTTTCATTCGATCTAAAATCTATTGCATTTGTTATCATAAAACTAATGGCGTGATAGGAAAAAAAAAATCATCATTATGCACAGCAGAGTAAAGGGGGTGCAATGTGCTCCCCTGTCCCAATGACAACCACACCCCTTTTTTTATAAGGGTGATATTTATAATAGAGAGTGAATGATGCTGCATGAGTGAATGGTGAATGATGATGATATATTCTCAGTTATGCCATACAAACCACTACCAATTACATTTAAAAATTGGTGTTTAGGAGGTAAAGCTCCATGGAGGTATCTCTGCTTAACCTTCATGATTTGGGACTATCTTTATATATCGAACATTGTGGACAACTCTTTTCTCTCCGATAAATAAAAAGCATTTGCCACCATCTCGTATTGAATAATATACAAAAGGTAAGCAGGTAATTTGGGACTTTTGAGGCATTAGTTCAAACAACATATATATATAGATTATAAACGAATTGTAAAACATATGTTTATTCAAAACTTCAATAAAACTTTCAAAAAAACATTCAATTAGTCTTTACCATTTCATAATAGGTCAGATACATATTACTAGGCATTGGAAGCTCAACGCGTTTCAAGGAACAGCGTCTGCTTCATCAGAAACGAATAACCAATTACAGGATAATTTTCAATTTTACAAATAAAAAATAAAATTACATACTAAGTATATGTGTATAGTTTCACACCTACCTCTTCCCCTCTAAACCGTAGACGCCTTTCCCCTGTGCATGCAAACTGTTTTGATTCTAGGCGTACCACTGTTTCAAAACTTTATCAATTCCGTCCAATCCGCTGGGCAATCAGAAAATAGCCTCTGGACCAGCTGGCTATTAAGCTAGCTCACGCACTGCACTAAGTGTTCTTGCAACAAGTCTTTACTAGTGCTGAGCCTCTAGTTCTGCTGAGCTAGTTCCTGTTCACTTGAATGAATTTTTATGAAAATAAAAAATCGAATGCTTTTATGAAAAGTTTTAATTAAGTTTTCATTAAATAGATGTTTTAAAATTCGTTTATAATCTATATATAAATATGTTGTTTTAACTAATGCCTCACAAGACCCAAATTACCTGCTCGTTTTTTTGTAAATGATTTGGGACTAGCAGGTCAAGTGATTTTCTTCTGAACCTTCATTTACACTATTACAATTTTTGTTTCTGCTCCTGAACTGCATCTTCCTTGCAGCCACTTCCTATTTATACACAGCAGCATTGGCTGTATGGCAATAGGGATGAGCGATCGAGAATATTAAGTTCGATCTTGCGGCGAATCGGGCCCTTCTCACTTAGCGAAAATGTAAGCGAGAACGGCCCACTGATTAGACGAGAGGTCAAGCTCTCGCTGAACAGGAGGATTTCCAGGGCTGCATCATGCAGCCCTGGAAATCCTTTGCGATCCCCGGACACTAGAGGTTAATTACCCTCTAGTGCCTCAGAGATCGCACAAACATCATGCAGCCCTGGAAATTCTCTAGGATCCCCGGGCACTAAAGGTTAATTAACCTCTAGTGCCCAGGGATCGAGCAAACAGGAGGATTCCCAGGGCTGAATGCAGCTTTGGGAATCCTCCTGTTTTAAAAACCTCTTCTGATGGTTTCGCTAAATTGGTTTGCCGAAATTTTGCGGAACCATTGGAAGTTCTTGCTCATTCTCGCTCATCCCTATATGGCATTTCTCATTGTGGGTTTCTGCATGGTAACAACCCTGAACCTTGGTTATGTGCTGTGCTGTCTGCAGTCTCTATGGGGAACCCATTGCTGGTGGCAACTTCGTAAATAGGGATATTGAGTGTTGTCGCTCGATAATAAAAAGTGTCTTAACAAGGACATTCCTGATATGTCTCCAGGTATTTTTTTTTACAAAAGCACAGAATAAAAAGTATTGAAAATGACCTTAAAAAGGATGTTAACACGTTAAATTTTATATGAAATTTTAGTGAGTGAATTTACATATACATTAACTGCTAAATGAGCCAATTGGTAATTCCAGGATATTAAAAAATCATTTAACTCAATCTACAGCTGTAATGATTCTTGAAAACCTCAAAATTCTAAAATGTATTCCCTGAAGCCATAGCATACATATCGGGGGCATTCTGTACACAGTTTAAAAAGGAAAGAATTTGCAATGAATCCGCTAAATCCTGGTTATTTATAATATATTTTATATCCTTCATAAAATAGTATATTTAATTTATTATTATATTATATTAAAATATAAAATAATCATGAAATAATATTTTTTCTAGAAAATTGACCTTTAAGGTGGAAGGGATATTTTAATCATTTCTGCTCCCATTGTTATATCACACCCACCCTCATTGTGTGTACATGGGAATGTATTATTTATAAATGTTAGGTGACGTTTGTCATCAGCCTTTTTCTTTCATTTTTGCTTCCAGTATAATAATCCATTCATCGAGGAGCCGTTGACTTAAACATGTGCTTATGAAGGTCCGAACAAATACACATGCTGATCAAGTCAAGCGCACTGAGCCGAGCACGGGAAACAACTGTCACCCGGTGTCAGTGTTTTACCTGAAGACTTTCTGCAGGTCACACAGCTTGGGACAAGTGACTCATCTCAAAAAAAAGGGAATGGGCTCCGCCACTGTGTGTTATATCTAATACTTCATCTGATCACCCATGTTTCTATTAACTAGTTCAGCTCTCATGCTTCTATAAACCAGCACAATTTCTACATTTCTGCTAAAGGCCTATTTATTGAACAATACCTTTGTCATTACTTAAGTCTAAAAAGCAATAAGTGATATTGGCTTACAAATATATAACCTATGCTTGTATACACTCGAAAATAAACCTAAATAAATCTAAATAAATATATAAATCTAAATATAAGACAATAAATGTCGTGACTATAAAAAAAAAAAAAAAACAAGTTAAAAATAATAATAATACCTACTTTTACCTGAAAATACAGGAATTCAACTTTTACTCAAATATAAACCTACCAATGCAGCCACCACTGCTAATATTCAAAACAGTAACCAATAGAAATGTCAATAAAAATAACCTGAATAAATATATATGTAGTGTTATTTTTTAAGTATTTATTTAAAAAAAAGTCACATTTGCTCAGTCTATGTATCTTTTCTTTACCTTTTTATGGGTTCAAATATTTTGCACTTTAGTGTTGCTTATCGTGAGCAACCCGCCCTTAAATGATCTTTTGTGCATTATCGGGGGATGATGCTGTACATTCGTGTAAAGTATGTAACACATTCTGTAAAGCTTTTCTTCAACAGCAAGAATTTGTTACACATTTTTATGAGGACACAGCGCCATCTAGTTGAGTGGCCCAAGTATAAACCAAGATGCTTTTTATAATAGAATATATATTGATTATGTATACTATGGAGCAGAACAGTAGGTATTTATAGTGTTATTGTCATTCTGCATTAGCTGCTGATAGTGCAGATAGGCAATTTTTTACTCTTTACAGAGGAATGCTGTAATCTGAGCTCATGTGATGCCAAGTATAGTGGAAGGCTGTAATCTGAGCTCATGTGATGCCAAGTATAGAGCATATCTGTAATCGGAGTTCATGTAATGCAAAGTATAGAGGAAGGCTGTAATCTGAGTCCTTATATGTATGTAAAGACCTTATATGTATGTAAACTAGCTGGATAGATGTTGTGGGTACTTATATCTTCTTGGACTTCTGCTAGATAGATTTTTGCACTTGAATCCCCTGTTCTATTCGTCTACTATTGCAAGTGTTTTTAAATATCCTTTTCATAAAGCAGATGGACACAGACTACTACATTATGTTTAATTTTTGTATAGTTTAAGTAAAAAGACTTTCTATCAGTATTTCAATGACCATGAGGGGGTTAATATAAAGATGTATAGCGTGTGTCACCTGTGCCGGCACTATGAAGCTGCGCTTTCCTGCAGATGTTCCGTTCATGAACGACCTCCAGACATTTTGGCACTGGACAGTGAACAGATGCAAATACCATGTCTAATAATGTGAATGTACTGAGCAGAACCTGTAAGAAAAAAAATAGGAAACGGCAGGCTTTTTTAAAACCTCTCTTGTTTGATAAATGGAATTAATACAGAGAAAAAGTTTTTTTATATTGCAATTTCACACTAATTTCCAAAGCAATAAAACTGAACTATTGGCAGAAAAAGTGTAATGTAAAAGTATAATAATCCACTCTAAGTGCACACAACACAATTGTAAACCCAGATACTATGTTGTAGTTATAGCCATGCCATCACTAGGCAGGTTCACCCAATATAAGCTTTGCTTCCTGCAGGAAATCTACATGGGGCAGATACAAGACTAATCTCCCTACACAAGGAAACAAAGCAGCAATGACTGGTCTGTAATACAGGAAGTTTGGGGCTTCCATTGCTGTTATTTTCTGAAAAATCTCCTGGCTATATCTGGGTTTTATTATTTTTTTATATAACATATTAAAAAGACGTATCAGAATTGCTTATCTGCATGCATATTTAAAGTCAGTTACATTAGGTTAATTTCAGCTATAGTGTTTTGCCATGGGCTTAACCACTCCCGTTCAAGTGAAAGGGAACTGTTGGTTGCCATTACTTGCACGAAGCTCTTAGCACAGTTCCTAAAAGTTACAAGCTGCTTTTCAATGTACAGTTGGTGTTGGAAGTATTATGCCAGACCAAGGCAGAGTGCAGGAAGAGGTTTTCGGTGCATCCAGTGCCCAAACAACATGGTGGGAAAAAGGGGAAAATGTCTGTAGGAAGTCTACAAAATATTCTTTATAATATCCTAATATTATCCTAATTTACAATAATAAAAATGTTAAGAAGAAGCTGTAAAAAAATGCTGCCTGGCTGGCATACTGACCCACTCTCTCATTTGTAAAACATTGATTTCAAATATTGCAATATAAGTCAAAGTGAAGTCACAACTTCTGGTCTGCATACTTAATGTAGATCAGAGACTGGACCAGCATCAAAACCAGCAATTTAGCAATGGCAGAAACATTACTTTCTCAGTAAAGGTTTTCAGGGTATAAAGATTTTTAAGGACACATTTGTGATGTAGGGACCAGCAGGAGGAACAACAGTGTAGGAGGGGTGAAATCACACCCAAAACGTGAAGATTCTTTCGATGGCTTTGCCTTGCCACAAATCAATGGATATTAGTGTAAGTAATTATAAAGTCTCTTTCTTTACATTTTTCATTTTTTTGTCAGGAACAATGTTGCTTTATTGCCTACCGTTTTTTTTTTTTTTTTGACTAGGAATATAAGGTGGCCTAGAGAGCTAAGGTGTTCTTTAAAATGACAAGAAGTATTCTGACCATGTATATGTTCCTTGTTAGGATTATTTAGAGATTGTAAGATTGGGTCCAGGGGAATCCAAATACTGTGGGGTCAATGATTGCTTACCCTTCCACAGCACGACAGAAAGCATTTCTTCAATCAGTCCATAACATCAATAGTCATACCTTACAACTTTTTTAAAAGGTAAGGTAGAGTCCACTTTTTCTACAAATGCCAAAAAACTTCCATAACTCAAAGATAATCATAAGGAATCAAAAGTGGTTACTTAAACATAGGTTTTTACTAACTTTCAATAACTCGATAAAAATATTAAGATTTTGAAATTTAACAAGCATTTTTATACAGGTTCTTTTAGCTGATGTAAAAGTGGGAAATGGGTTTTGGTACCAAAAGAGTGACAGTTAAAATTTTGAAAAGTTGGGAGCTATGTAATAATTTTGTAACTATTGTGTGCAGATTATTTACAAGCACAGTGACATATTTCTATTGCTTACTAAATTATACTAAACATCTTTTCAATTTGGCCTAGCTATGGATGATGTGTGCTGGGAGTAAAACAACAGCTTGGATGGAAAACATTTTGCCCGGTCTTTTGGTGATATGGGTATCTCATTAGACTGGACGGGCTTGTTGATGTAAAAGGCCCGAGGTCTTTTTAACCCAAGCTGGGCACCCATGCCAATAGGCTAGGCAGTGCATTCTAAAAGAAGATTTTGACCAAGCCGCAACATGTTGATTGGAAAATGCATCCATGGTGCAAGGTGGGGTAAACTGACATCCAACACTTGAAGTAATGAATGTTAGATCGCTGGAATGGAGGTGATAGGAGACACATAGGAGACACAAACGGAGAGGTAAATTGACAACTTCTATCCTGTCATCAGATTTTGGGGGGAAATCATAAGGCCTCTTTAAACAGACAGGCATAAAGCCATTTGGCTTTCTGATGGGTGCAAGAAAAAAACAGATAAACTTTACACTACTAAACATTTTTAGTAGAAGTTTCCAACTATTGTTTTGCAATAGAGTCATAGCCAAAAAATCTCCCAAGTTAATATTACTGTAGAGCAGCCTTTCTCAATTTTTTTTACCCATGAGGAACCCTTTAAACTAGTTTGCAGGTCTTAACTACTAAAACCATATATTTTGGGAAACAGTAGGGTAAAAAGCTTCTTAAATTGGTGGCCAGTGGAAAGAATGTCCCCTACAGTGGAAGCTGGAATACCACCTTCATGGGCACCTAGAACATTATTAAAGTCAAGCGGTTAGCTCTACCAAGTGGTGTTTGTCCCAAAACTAATCAGACACAGCTTGAGGAACCTCTGGAAACCTCTGGATGTACCCTGGTTGAGAATGACTGCTGTTGAGAGTTGCCCCTGTAGCAGGTAACTTCCCCTTACTCCTTGTTCTTGTAACAGTTCTAAAAGTTTGGATTTCCCATTACCTTTGGTCACCAAATAGAAGGGTGAATCTCCTCAATAGGGACATAAACAACAATACATTCTTGGCTATCCTTCCCAAACTCTAAACTTTATTTTAAGAAACTCTCAAAATATTTAAGAAAAGCTTACTGGATACACCAGCATTTTGGCATTCTACTTTAGCACCTTGTTTTCCTTCTTATACTGATGGTGGAGAGTGGAAGAATGTGCCCTCATGTAAGCAGAGAGGTGTAAAATATTCATGTCATCCTCCCGGACCCTGTTTACTCTTTGATGATTTGGTCTGATTTGGCTTTTAAACCTGCTGCCGGATCAAACCTTTCCAGGGAAGATTAGACAAACAAAAGACCCGATGCAAGGTAATGATATATTCTGTAAAAATGGACAGAGTCTCACCTCTCCCCTCTCTATTCCCAATCACTATGATAATCATTGCTACCTCTGACGCTGCTTGGGAGACAAGAGGCACCGGTTGCAGGCATTGCTTGATATAAGTACACAGTGTGAAAATAATATATGATCTAGAGTACAAGAACTTCCCTGTATACCCTGTATACTTATATTTTTGTTTTTTGGTTTGGAAAAGCTGAACCCATTTAAATTTGTGACCCTGGAAATAGAATGTGCACTGCGGCGGTGCCAGAATTCACAGAATGATTTAGCTTTCCTACAGGTTCCTTTTAAATTGTCAATCTAAAAGTTTCCCCCTCAGACAGAGATGATTCACATTTTGTGATATTTATACAGTTGGGATGTAAATAATGGCATTGGCTCTACATGACTTCAGCGACTCTCGGTGTAAAACAGCTGTTATGACGGAATGTGTGAACACGTCTCGGACCTTTTCATGGCGATGGAAGGCCAGGTATAATATTGGAAATTTGTTTTTCAGGTTTTTCTCCATAAACTTCCTAGAAAAGAAAGCTTGTGATTTGTATTTGTATAGAAAGGCAATTAAATGAGCTATTTGCTAGGGGGAAGCAATAGCTTTTTAGGTATTGCATGTTTACCAAAGGGTGTGTATTCCCTTAGCTCTTCTACTTTTCCACAGCCAACAGTCCAAGAATCCACCTTGCATTGCTTGAAAGAAAAAAAATCTTCATAAATAACATTGTGGACCATTCCTTATATTATTTTTTTTTTGATACTTGTTCATAGAGATTTGCCCCTGGCACTGCCTTCCTCCCACCTACTACGAGGGGCAATAGAAGAACCGTAGCTTCTGGCAACCCATATCTTTCCAGGTCATTGTGTCACATTGGTGACAATCAACCCTGGTACCTTTCCCTCTCTACCATCTCCTCTAAATATAAGATGTGTCTGAGCAAAAAAAACCTAGCACCTTAAACTTTCTCCTATTTCCTTTACTGGGCACAGCCTCTGCTGAGGTTACAGCAGACGCCCTTGCAATCTCACCTTCCTCCTTCTACTGCATGGTTTAAGGAGAAAGCTCAGCATCAGGTTATTATCAGGTTATTATTTTTTTAGCTACATCGGTGTTAATAATAAGTTCCAAGTGGGTTGGGAAGAGCAAAGAGGTAGGTGGGTTGACGTGCCAGTTGCCATTCTGTGACCCATACAGCTTTGTGTATGATTTAGGCTTCTGTTATTGAGCTCTGTAAACAGAACAAGCTAATTGTACAGGATGTTTTTTGTTTTTAGTACAAGATGAAAATGGCTTCTCACAAGGAAATCATTTGACCCAATTCATAAAATTTAGCACCCAGAAAAGAATCTTGGAGATTCATTTTAAAGGAAGTCAAATGCAGATCTTTGAAGAGGTCTCTAATGACTTTTTGTATGTTCCGCAGTTCAATTAACCCTGGTACCTTTACCTACTACTATCTCCTCTGCAAGTTAAGATGTGTCTGAGCAAAAAACCCCAGCACCTCAGACTTTCTCCTATTTCCTTTACTGGGCACATATGCCCTAGCAATCTCACCTTCCTCCTTCTACTGCATGGAAAACTGTATTACAGTAACTCTGCAGGGCAAAGAATATAACACTAGTAGCCCTGGCCTTCCTTCCCACTTTACCACTTCCTCTACTGAGCAAGGTGTGTCACAAAGAAGCCCCTACCACCCTGTCCCTCTCTTTCTTACTTTCCAGGGCAAAGTGTGTCACATCAGCAGACCCTGGCACTGTGCCTTTCAATTGTATTTTGTAAAGGACCAATTCTGTCTCCATGACTTTTTTCGCAGTGCCACATGTGTCACATCAGTAGCCCCTGGCACAGCCTTTAGAAAAGGTATCAGAAAACTTTTGCTATAACCAATCAATGGGGAAAATGTTATTTGCATTGGTTACCAGTGGTAGGAATGCCCTCCATACATTAGTGGCTAGAATGGTCCTTTGCAGCTGGCTCTACTAAGTGGTGTTGGCCACTGAACAATGCAGGAACCCTTATAGGTCAATCAGCTTTGACTCAATGAACCCCTGAGAACTTCTGGAGGAACCCTGGTTTTGAATGGCTACTCTCACACAACTGAGTTTTTAACATTCACACTGAAGGGCTGCACCCCTGACATTCTTTCCTGCAGTTTTCCCTGAAGGTCTGAAAAGAACTTCTGCATCCCCTGGAGCTTCTGCAAAGCTGAGTGAATCTGGAACATGGTGCAAGTAGTTCTTTGGTCAAGGCTCCTGGTGCTGAGAGTTAATGTGAATAGAAACTTGCAAACAATTTACTGAAGAGCCCCCCCTTGCATGTCATTGTCCCCTGCATGAATAGAAAATACCTTTTTCAACAAGCCCTTATGAGTTATTATAACTCTTTGTCTTGACACTTAAACTCCACAACATGTAAAGTGGAACTAAAGTTGTGGAATAAAAAATTGTTGCAGTTTTCAGTTGTCTTTTTGTCTAAATTACTTTTTTCCCTAAACATGTATTATATTCTATATACACAGCATAGTGCATGCATTTTGGTTTGCGGTATCAGCAAAATGGTGCAGGTCTAGTTTTAGCACCATTGGGGTGCATTGCCCGTTAGCACAATACATTATTATTATTTAGTAGTTAATAAATTACTACTTGGCATATCATGCTTTAACATGCATATTATTCACTGCATCAGACAGCCTGTGAATCCAGCCTAAAAGACTACTGTTTTTATTTTTATACCGGCATAGATGGTGAAGTCTAAGAGCCCTATGCTTATCTGCATTGGGCAGGTTTTATTTGGAAAGGGTATCCACAATTTTGAAAAACTGTTCTCAGTATTATTACTGACATGGCAGGAGGCTTTATGCTTGCCATAGGTATACCAGATAGCAGGGCCGCTATTGGGGGGGAGGGAGCAAGAGGTAATTCTTTAGCAGGCTTGTTAAAAAGAGCTTGATTTTTACAATGCTTAATGTAGGGGTCCAGGATATTTACCTAGTATGGGGACCGGAAATGTCTTGGAGTGCTGTGGTGGTTATCTCTGAAAATAAAACTACAAAGTTTATTTTTTTATTGACATTGTTAAAAGTGTTCAATGAATTTCAAATGAATTTGGTGAGAATGTAATATTCACACTTCTTTAAATAGTATGTATTTTACAGTAAACATTTATTTTCATTTAGTAAAACAGATATTTCCAAATTTCAATAAATCTATTGTTTGCCAGTTGAACGTTGGGCCAATGTACATGGAACCCTGTATTATGAAAAGTGATTTTTGGGCAAATGTTGGGCAAATGTACAGAAAATATCATGTCAACTCTTTTATACTTGACCCATAAAAACTTTACTTTTTTAATTAAATGTTTTTGCTGGTTTTGCTTACACAATTATATCAATAGTTTAATTTTAAGATTAAATTAGTAATCTCAATAATCAATATAGATGACACATGGCGACATCTGTGGCCTTGCTTTGACATCACTCAAGCTTAGGCAAATTGGTTCGTGTTTGGACAGAAATGTAAACATGGCTACCAAGGGCTCTCATCTTCACCAAGAAGGGATAAGTGAATATACATTTCCATGGGGCCTCCCAAGGGAGAGCAAGGTAAAGGTGTGGAAAAATTGTATTGTGCTTAAAAAAATGATCTGTACTGGTCCGAGCCAGGAATTAGATTCAAGCTGCTTTTATCTACAGTTTAGAAAATCAGTGTGAATTACTGACCACAGTAAAGCCTATTACCTAAGAGAGTTGAGAAGAGTTGTACAGAGCATAGGTGTTCTGTAGTCCAAAGAGCGAGAACTGGGAATAGTGTAATCTAGATTGTAATTTAGATTGTAACTTCTTCTGGGCAGGATCCTCTTCTGCAAAAAACACACTTACCTGCCTGATTGCTCCTTTCAACTGTTAAAACAGCCGAGCTATGCAGCTGAGCGTAGGAAGCTGGCATACCCCGAGCAACCGGGCTTCCTCTGTGGCTGCCAGGACTGAACTAAATCCCATGGCTCTGAAAGTTAAGTCATCCTAGTCCAACTAATCAAGATTGCTGAAGATCAAAACCAGGAAGAGAAGTTGGAAGAAGATTCAGAAAAAGGGAGTGTAATTAAAAAATTGCAATCAGGAAAGTAAGGATTTTTTTTTGCAGAAAGGACATGGAATAGACCTGCCCAGTAACAATTTATAATTCTGCTTTAAATAAGTGAAATGTCCTTTATTTGTTCTCATCCAAAAAGTACACAAAGTGAATTGCCTAGAACTTATTTATAATAAAGTGGTTATCAGATATTAACATTTCATTCCACATTTCAAATAGTTGGATTCATAAAAAAAAGTGATTAGCTGTTGTATTATAATAAAAATTGATTTGCCAATCAGAAGCTCCATTCAATTTAATGGAAGAACTGATTGCCACTTCCAAAACAAACACCACTGCTGTTAGGAGGCGCCCTCTGGACTTACGATCCCAAGCGATGCCTCACCGCAGGAAGGTGCGCGCAGCCTATTCCCGCTGGCATTTACGCTCGCGGTAGCATTGAGGTTTCAGGATCAGTGCCCTGTGGGTTGCTGCATCCCTGTAGCTGGGATTTTTCCCTCAGCATCCTCTGCACTGAGGCTGCACAGCTGAAGGGAATTGGAGATGCGTGGAGCTGATTAGCAGAGTGGTTCCTAATCAATTACATGCTGTCATTGGCTGCCGGGGCTTTATAGCCTCTCCCAGTCAGATGTGCCTGTTATAGCGTCTGCTGGGCTTTAACTGTGTTGAATTGATTTTTGAGTATTCTCTGTTACTGACCTGCGCCTGTTCCTTACTATCCATTTCAACTTTGCCTGGACTGTCCCCTGCTTGTTACCCCGACTCTGTTTGTGCCTCTCCCTTTGTACTTTGCTGGATGGACTGTATTCCTGTGTTTTTGACCTCAGCTTGTTTTCGGATTTCCTGACCCTCTGTACTCTGCGTTTGTAGACTCTATACTTGTGGGCACCGGGTTGGCTGCCGGCATATCCCCAGACACCATCCCTTGCGCACCAAGTCCTGGGGGCATCCGAGTGCTGGGAGATGCAACCAGTCTCCCCCCAAGTGGGGGCTGCTATAGGCGAAGACTGCAGCGATAGATTGGGGGATTGGTGTCTGGGGAATACTGGTACTGACCTGGGCCCTACAATTGGTCCTTATCGTGATCCAGCGAATTCTCCCCTTATAAAGTAATGACTTTTGTCAAACTATAAGGTGGCAATTAAGGTGATCATCCGCCACTTAATCAACATGGAGATCACCATCTTACAATAGTGAAAGCAGTGATCTTTCAAAAGTGTCCATCCTGCAAAAATTGGTAATCTTTCCAGCAGTTTGCCAACTTTATAAACTTTTTCACCCTGAAATAACCCTTGAAAAAAAGTTTGAGATCTTGGGGAAGCCCTGAACTTGAATGTGTATGATATTGATTTGCAGTTGATACTTTGCATGATATCAAGAGGTAATAAGTCTGTAGGACACATCACCCGGAATTAATATAAGCCTACGCCCAAGTTGGCTTTTAATCATCTTCCTTCTTTTCTGGCTTTATGGTTTATTGAATGTGACCCAGAGGAGTGCTGTCTTGTTTTGCTCCTGTGGTTTATATGCTTTTGTTTTATTAAATTTTGCTTTAAGGTAATACCGGAATATTGACAGTGGCTCGTTACATCTTGCTTCATTTGTCAAAATGAATGTACTGCATGCAAAAATGAATGAATGATGCCTGTGTGGGGTGAAGTGTAACTTGTTATTACTTGTTATTTTCACTAAGTAATAATGCTATAATAACACACTACTTGTCCTTAACATTGCTTACTTGTGGTTTCATATCTATGAAGAAGCAGTGTTGTCGCCCTAACTAGGGAAGACTATTTAGGAGTCCCTGAGAGAGAATTTTTTATAGGGACTTGTGAGGGACATCTAAGGCTTTGATTCTTCTATTCTCATGAATTTTATGTTCTTTTCTGTTCTTAACAAAGGACTTTTTCTTCCATTGCTCCTTTTTCAAATATATTGCAAGACTGGCCAGCAAGGAAGTTGGTTTAGCCTTTTGACTAGAGGTGCTTGGAACACAAAATTTCAGAATCTGATTGGTCTAGAAATTTAGATTTGGAAAGATTTCAGGTTGGAATTTGTATTGTAGGTCAATGTAAGTCTTATATGGCCATTCTAGCTGCTGTCAATGGTAGGTTCAATCAATCTGGCCATTGAGCGATGACTGCCATCATCATCTGGCAGCCTACTGTGCCTGTCAAAGACAGTTATTATTATTATTATTATTATTATTATTATTATTATTAATAAACAGGATTTATATAGCGCCAACATATTACGCAGCACTGTGCATTAAATAGGGGTTGCAAATGACAGATGAATACAGACAGTGACACAGGAGGAGAGGACCCTGCCCCGAAAGGCTTACAATCTAGGAGGTGGGGGAAGTAACACACAATAGGAGGTGAGTTATAGTAATGTTGGATCTGCACTTAAATTGATCAAATTCCAAGTTCAGATTTAAGTTCAAAGTCAAAATTGACTCCGAATGGAACTGTCTGATCACCTCTACCTTTGACTATGACATGGTTTTCCAGAAGTTAGGGGAAGTCAAGTAAGAAAACAAAAACACGACCAGAGGGGTGCTCAAAAGCGCAAAATAGCATGACTAATGGAGTCTCTGATTTTAGGTAAGACTTTTACTATCGAAATGCTTAGAATGGTGACAGGTCCATTTTTGAAGTTGTATTATATAACAGTAATAAACTCACATGGTGAGCAAGTCCATCCCATATCTGTGTATTGGACCTCACAAAGTGTTAGTAGTTTTTAAGGTTACTGTAATGCCAACAAATATTGGCATGATAAAGATGACAGCTGTTCAATCTTCAAATGGTTGTCCGCCATCTTGTAAAGTCGTTGCGGCAGAATACAAGGAACAATCATAAGCGTGGTGGGTTGTCACAACTTTTTATGAATGTATTTGTGCACGGACTTCTTATCCAGAAGAGTCATCAGACGGCCACTTGGTGCAAGCTAGCAAAAAATCTCCCACAGACAAGACTGAAATATCAAACACAGCAAGTTTTCACAAGACAAGCAGTCTGCCTTTATCACAAAGCCCCCAAATCTGCCATAGGTAGGTGACACATTGAACAAAGCCGGGTCATTCAGACCTGACTCCTCATAACAGAGCAGAGATTGAAAGCATCATAAACTCTACAGTCAGCACAGCAGTAAGAAACAACTTTGATTTACGTAAAAGGGAAGGTTAGCTGGCTTTCTGTTCCCTTTTCCTTGTAGCAGCAAAATTCGGACACCCAAAGCAGAAAGGAAATTATAACATAGGCAGAGTACATAGACAGGGCTGTAAATATCATTGGGCACCAGAGGGACTCTGCTCATGGCCACAGGTTAAAGGGGAACCAAAGGGTCTTCCAAGCAAATACAAGGCTTGGTCATTGTTGTACCATTTTTATTGCTTTTTTATTGTTATGTTTCTGTTGTGAATAGGTGAGGAATATAGGAAAGGTAAGCAGCTCTCAATGTGTAGATTGCCAGGATATACATTGGAAGTTCATCATCCTAATCCGGCCAATCAAAATGCCCAAAGGCCTGACTCAACCATCTGCAATTAAGGACCTGTCTGGTCACAATGTTTTTGGTTTTGTTCCTTTTGGTGTTCCGACCCCCCTTTGTCACAGCTCCCCCTCCTTTTACATCATAAAAAGTAAATGGAAATTTTGACTGGAAGAGTCAAAAACCTTACACATAACGGGCACCACAGGTGTGCAGATTTGGGAACTCAGCATGGAGATCTCACCAATAGGGTGATACTAATAAGATACTAATAGGTGAAGAAGCCTGTCCCCTGCCAAAAGATGCAGAACGTGTTACTCACTGTTGGGAAGCCGTGCAGACCTCCAACAGGTCAAAATCCTGGGCACGAAGAAGAGGAATTCTGAGCATTTAACACTCCATCTATGCCCCTTTTCCTGAAATACCCCATCTATGTCCCTTACCCTGAATTTCCCTCCCCTTTACATAACCTGTCCTGAAGTCATCTTCCCAGCCAAGTAAAATCAGGGGATCTTCCAGTTTTAACTCCAGTGGGGGGCATTCCTCCTAAAGTGTAATGCAAGCATTGTTCTACCCAAAGAGGACAGCTGGCACTGCACCAAGGAGGAGCCCAGGGACCACACTGGAATGTCCAGATACATGACTGTAGTGAGGATACTGACCATCATGCTTCATTATAAAGATATAGCAACATGTGAAATGTCCCATTTTACCAAGAGTACACAAAGAGGTATTCTCAATGTATTAAACACAGGAAAGAAAGCATGAGAATGAAAATGATAGCAGAATATCCTTTAGGTCACATGATGGCCATTAGGAATGACTTGTAGGACCTTCATTTAAAGCACTTGGAGTAAACTGTTTTTCTCATTTGCAGCTACCTGGTTATTACCTAATGGCCTCATCATGTGACATTTTCCTCTAATTACAATTCTTGGTGTATGATGCCAAAGTAAAAGAGTTTATATTTAGATAATTGGAGTCTCTGTCTCCATCTTGTATTCTGTTTTATAAAGAACCAACAGAAGGTATAGGGGCTTCCACGGTAAACAGGAGCAAAACCAAGATCTGTGACTAAGATTCTGGTGTCCCTAATACAAAGAATAAAACAGCAGGTAACTCCACCCATGAGGTTCTATCTCTAACTAAAAGGCCATGTTGAAGTTGACTTTATGTGCGATTTTGAAGCAAAACATGCTACAAAAAGTCTGGAAATTAAGTTGAACCCAAAGCTCTGTACATCTCAAAATTGGGGCACAGGATGGATTAAAGTGGACCTTCCGCCTGTTTTCCAACAACTATCCAACCCTTCACCTACTATTTGCAATATTTCAAATAATTTACACTTTATTGTGTGCAAATGCATTTGTTGTATACGCACCCTGTGCTGGTCACCTTTGCATGGGACAATATGGGGCAGGGATTTTGAGGGTAGAGGAGGAGAAAATTGGTGGCGGCAACAAAAATGCAGTCAAGCCCCACCCTTGAATAACATGAAAAGCCTAAAGAATCTGGCTGTAATAAACTTGATAGGAAAAGGAAAACTGAACCTCTCCTCCAGCAATGAGACATCCATGAATTCTCTCTCTGGTGCCTACATCTTATCCAAGTCTTTTTTAGATTCGGCTGTTTTAGATGGTTCGGAGTAACCTAACTCTCATTCCATTGGAAATGCATGCAGTCCAGCAATGTCATGTAAGACTTGGTATCATCCTCTGGTATTCCCCTGTGCTGCAGAGCTCAGAGTAGGAGAGGGAAAACCAGTGAGAGTCCGCTGTATCATATGCTGATAGGTGGAGAAGGTAGAGTAACAGATGAGCCCATTGGTCTGTTGCTTCTTTGTTCACTGTCCAGTAACTGTCTGGGACAGAGGCAGGACTTATAACTAAAACATTCAACAAAAATCAGGTCGTCAGCCCTACCAGACAAAAATGTGCTAATATGGGGCTTTTTAACGCTCAGAACTGAATGAATAGAATACAAACCCACTCTCCTATTTGCATTTCGCCAATATTTTAGTCTGTTTGCCTGGAGTTCAACTTTAAATATGTTACTGAGAAAACTTCCAAAGCATAATATTTCCTTCACCTCTGGAAAGAACAAAGTACAGCCTCCACCTCCCATCCCTCCTCCTCCTGTACAACATTATATTTATTATAAAGGACACAGATTCACAAAAAGGCTGCAGCAAAGCTTTAATTTTGACATTTATATGCACATCAATCCTTTATTTTTATGCTATACACACAAGGCTGGAAGGACATTCACATAAATATTGGCATGATGAGGCTTCAGGATAACCTTGCTGTGCAGGGGATTTAATGCTGTACCTGGGTATCCTTAAGACTGCACTACAAAATCCGTGCACAAAAAAAGATGTATATATATATATATATATATATATATATATATATATATATATATATATATATATATATATATACATCACATGCTTGCCTTTTCCTTTCCCAGGGGAAAATGTTGCTCATTTCAATAATAAGCTGGCTTAAAGGTGGGGGCTCAAGAGACCCCCTCCAAGTAACCTGATGGAATGTGCTGTGACTTACAGCTGAATCTCACTAATCACAGAGCAGAGCCTGGACGTCAGCAACAAAGTCATCCTCACCCAGGCGGACAGAACATATAAATACTCAGGGCAAGTGCTGGCTGATCATTGAAGTCTGCTGGATCTAAGTGGACATCTTCAAGGTATGTACAGACCACCTGCTGTCTTTATTGCTTATTGGCTCTGCTGAAAAATCATGAGTTTTGCATATAGTTATTCATGCATTTATATATTTTTTTATATGTATATATATTATGATTTGAATTTTTGTTATTATATATATATAATGGCATTTTTAATTTTTATATTTTTTTACATTTTTAATATATGTATATATTAAGATTTTTTTTTTTGTTATTTAGTTTTTACATTTTTATTATATGTGTGTAGGTATATAAATACCACAAGTTGGATGAGAACATGAAAATGCAACTTATATAATTACATTATAGTAATATATATATGTATATATATATATATATATATATATATATAAAACAGACAGCAGAAAAAGATTTTAAAAGTCTGCCCTTTATTAGTATATTTTTTTGAAGAAAAGGCAGAACTATTTGCTTTGCTACCAGAAGTCTCCAGTATGCAGACACTACTCGTTCTGTGAAATAACTTTTAAATGGTATTCTTGAACTTTTTTCAGGATCTCGAGATTCTGAGCTCACATCCTATTTATATATATATATATATAATTAAAAAGTTATGATAGTATATATATATATATATATTATGATAGTTGTAGTAAAACAATAAATAGCAATCTTTACAGTCCTAACATTTACCTTCCAATATTGTCATCGATATGCACTATACATAGAGCGGTTTCTCACCAATAAGAAAGATTTTTGCGACCTGTAATAATTAGACAAATCTGCTGCTGCTTTTTCTTTTTATTTTATTTCTTGTTCAGGCATTTTATTGTTCAGTTTCTTTACGGAAGTAGTAATAATTTTTAAGTTAATTTTTTGAAGGTATTTGAGATTTCTAGCATTGCTGAACTGTATTTGGGGATGCTGATGCACTAAATAGCAATGTAATGCCATGGATAGTATTAAGCAGGCATGGAGGTTATTTCATGTGTTAATTAGACATTATGAAAATGCATTTTATAGAAATGGCAATGCCTTTAATATTCTGGGTTACAGATGTATATAGGTACCTGTACACATGTGCACCCCTATTTTCTTTCCCCCAAAAAACATTTTTTGATATAAGATTGATTTACATTATATACATTGTGATGTCTCCTAAATGTTGATGTAGAACAGTGTTTCCCAGACAGGAGTTCTTTGAGCAATTTGCACCTCTCAGGTGAGTTTAATTGACACCAATGATCTTTTTGGCTGTCTGTAAGGGTAACATTCTTCCCACTGAACACCAACTAATAGTGTGAGCTGTAGATATAATAATTAAATTAGTTGTTCCTTAAGGACCTGCAAGCTATTTCAAGGGGTTCCCTCATGTTAAAAAGGTCAAGGAACAGAGGTGTAGAGTGAAGCCTGCACCATTATCATATGTTTTATTAATAAAAAAATAATGATAATAATATTGTTACTATTACTAATAAATGATAATTAAAACAATGATAATAATAAAATATTACAATATTAGACAATTATATAAAAATATCTGTTATAATTAATTATTAAATGCATGTGACAAAAAAAAAGAGAATTGTGGGTCTAATTTATCAAGGGTCACGTAAAACTTTCAATGAAGATTGAAATTTCAGTTTTTTTTAAATCATAGATGGTAAAACTGTGCATTTTGAGTGAACGATGTGTGTATCTGGGGTTTAGACATCAATAAATTGACCCTTAGTAAAACAGAGCCTACTTTTCATCGTTAGTTCTTTTACCCGAGTGTGTGTATAAGGATTAGCCAGACTCAGTTCTTGAAATTATGTTTGTAAGTAATTCAGAAAGGGATTAAGCCTCATTACACTGATATAAAGTTTGGCAAATATTTTCTTCATTGACATTTAAATGATTGTGTCACAGCTGTTCTGAAAAATGTAAATTGTATTTCAGTTTACTGGCACAGTCCTCCGTCCGGTCAGTTATAAATGTTGGCAGTGGCTTTCCAGAAATCACTGCTATGTGCTGCAATCCCATTCAAGGAATTGTTCTTCACCCTTTTCAACCCTTCCTGGGCTGAACTATAAGTGGCCAAAAAGAGGTATAAAAATGTCTGTATTTGTTGAAATTGGTTAGTGTTTATGTGTCCTTTATACTATAATGCAATTCAGGGATTACACATTTTAGTTTATGAAGGCAATGTTTACCTGGAAGCACTATTGGATTCACCATACCCATTGGTATTTGCTTGGTGTGCTTTTCATATTTAATAAGATTTGAAAATGTTTTCCTCTAGTGGCTGCTCATATGGCAGGCAGTGCAGTCAGCCTTTGTAATGAGCATCTTATCAGCAAAAATAACTAAGCTCAGAAAGAATCCATTTTGATTTATCTAATTAAGGAAAATAGGGTTACATTAAGAGAGATGAACGATAAAGCACAGCTACTATGCTGCCTTACTAGGGGTGCTTTATGTATAGTGACCCCCCATATTTGTGTATGATACCATATTGCTCAAGTGTTTGTGTAAACTTATCCATTACATCAAACATCAAATTTCAAAACCATGGCCATTGACAGCTCTCCCCCCC
>NC_092860.1:147782702-147822158 GCF_032062135.1 Pyxicephalus adspersus | reverse complement strand
TTTCTCTGGTCAATTTTGTGAAGGCTTTGCCCAAAATATTTTTGTGTCTGAAGGATTTTGTGGCCATTCAGCTAAAACAGTGTTCAGCCAAATCAAGTCGCTGTATTGTTCACTGGAGTTTCTTCAACCAAACTAATTGGACCATGTAAGGAGATGGCTATCTGTAAAAGGGGAACAGAAAAGGGCCTTTACCAAACTGTTACTGCAATGTTACAAGTGCATGGTTGCTTAAATCTTTGTATGATGAAGCATTACCAGAATTTGTTACAGGAAACAGCTTAGTCATTCAGAGAAGTGCCCGGTGTCCTTTAATGTCCTTTAGTGGGCCTGATTTATTAAAGCTCACCAAGATTGTAGAAGATATTCTATCATGGGAGAACCTAAGTAACCCAGCAAACCTGGAATTAATCTGGTACGGGATTGAAAACATTTGCCAACTAATGGCAAATGTTTTTTCAGAAAATAATTTTAAATTTGCTGGATTACCAAGGTTCATCCATGAGAGTCTATCTTCTCCAATCTTGGATAATTTTTTTCTGGAGACCTCCATCCTGCATGGGCTAAGGCTACCTGTGATGTGAGTGGCAGTGAAATGGCTTTGGGCATCCAGGAAGACAGCAGGTACATGCAATTACAAATGTTTTCACTTCCAATTCCTTCCTTAGTCATTCCATCTGATATCTACCTTGTTTGGGTAACAAGGTTTGGCCAACAAGCAAAGAACGATAAATCTGACTACAACTACATAAATACAGCATACACTACAAAAGTATTATTCCCATTATGTAGGACAACGTCAAAGGGAAGTAGAGGTTGGCTACCCCTTACCATATTCTCCAGGATCTTCCCATTCAATCTTCAGACCCATTCAGTGTTCAGACCCTTTTTTTAGATTTACTTTTCAGGAAATTCCCCCTTAGTTCTGATATCCCTTCCATCTGGAAGAAGCTGAACAAATAAAGTTGAATTATACCACCCTTGGGTAGTTAAAAGCTCATTAAAAGCTTTTTATAACAGATTAGGTCTTTGTCAACATGCCTGAGAAAGACACCCTAGCTGTCTCCAATACTTTCCCTAGTAATCTATCCAACCTATATAAGGTATCAGGGAATTTTAGGTTTTGCTGCTTCAAACAATGGCTATCATGGTACAACACTCTACCAATTCAGAAGAATGTTACTTGGTTTACAATTCTTAGAATCCCCAAATCATCAGATGATCCATTCCCTTTAGACTAATGTCATAGGATTATTCGGTTTTTTTCGTAAAAAGTCTCTCTGAATATATCAATAACCATAAAAAAGTGCTCACAGACCTGGAATTTTTAGTATGTAATTCTACATTATCTGCATGAACTTCCCAAAATGGATCAACTTTTCAAAGCTCATTTCAAGTGTTTTTGATAAAGCAGTTTATCCAACACTTTAATTACCTTCATGTGCCTATCCCTTGCCTATAAAGATTATGTTGACCCCAATCAGCTCCATGTGGATAAAATGTTTTTAGATTACGTAGATTACGTAGCCAAACTAATGAATGCTTAGCAGCTCGTGAGCTTTTCACTGGCTTTATAAAAAAATGTTGACACATAAATCCAAGCCAGGTGGAAGGTCAACTGAGAGCTAGTTTCCAGTAATGCATTCCATTATTGCATGTATTTTAAAGAAGAAACGTGTGTTAACACAACATGTTGCAAAGCACAAGACGATGGCTGGTGAGATGGGTTGCCATTTAATCCCAAATGCACCATACAATCACAATGCAGGGAGACACTTTTAGAAGTACAGCACACACTTTATTTCTGTGTGATGTGGTTCATTTGAATTCAAATTTAAACAAATAGCAACACTCAAGACAACAAGTGTGTGTTTAATAAAAAAAGAAAGGGTTGGGGACAGGGCCTCGTCCTTTAGTGATAGAGTTATTAAATAAGGAATAGTTCACATTTTTCATAATGCCCCAATGAGCCCCATTGGAGAATTTCCCCAATTTCCTATCCAGTAGAAATCAGGAAGAAATCTGTTCTCACTTCTCCACAGAAAAAAATCCCCATTGGAAGGATTTCCCCATTTCCATTCTGGTGACAGTCATTAAAATAAAAAATAATTTCTTGGCATATGGTTTCACTATAGCCAGGGGGACCACCAAGATGACGCTTAAAGCTGTCATTTACTACTACAGTTCTAAAGACACCAATCCCTCTAGTTATGCTTGTTATTTTAATTTTAAAAAAAATGTTTTTGCAAAGCTGGTGATATTGTTTTTTTTTTTCTGTGTTCAAGTAACATGACTGTGTGTGGGCTGATGAGCCCTTGCTAAACAGAGAACACTTGTCAGTACACACCGAACAAGTGTAATCACATTGAAAAACAATCATGAAGAGGACTCCCGTGGGAACAGAAATCAGGAATCATTAGACTTGTAAAACCTCTATGCACGTCTATAAATAAATGTCCGGCTTGACAAGGGGGAACATAAAAATCACTGGAGAGGGCGTTTGAAACAAGAAAAGTTAATGTAAATATATATACAAACACCAACCATCTTGACTTTCACATCTAAGCTTCTGCTACAAATGATAAATGAGTCATTGATCTGGAACAATTATGCATTTAAAGGATGGAGTGCACTCACCCACTCTATGTAACCCCTTGATCTAAAAAGAATCAGACCGGATCCCAGAGCTAGGCTGTACTAGAGACCATAAATCTTGGACAGGTTGAGTTAAATTCAATTCTAGTCATGCCGCCCAGAAGTCATATTTTCACAGCTGCCGTTTGCCATGAAAGCCTAAGAATGGTGGGAACTAAAAGTTGTGTAAGGGTTAGTCTGTTGGCCATGTTTCCCAGTGAATTCTGCATACAGGGCAGAGTTGAGGCTGCTGGTGGCTGCTAAATGTGTTCTGCTAGCCAATCCAAAGCAGGTGGTGAACAGTAAAGCATCCAAAATTTACAAATGAAATCTAGATGTATTGTAGCCATTCTTGGCCAGAATGGACACTTCTGTGGAACAAACTCAAATGTCACTGAAGAAAGTGTACCTGATTATAGGGAGCTCATTTCAAAGAAATTTGAAGCTCTTGTCCTGTAAATGTAAGCTCTGCTATCAAGTGATGCCACTTATATTCCTTTTGACTCCTTAACTTTAAACCAAGGTCTTACGATTTAGGCAAGGGGTTGTGTTTGATTATTCTGGCTGTGATGTCTCAGAGACTTTGTGGGCCTGATTTATTAAAGCTCTCCAAGGCTGGAGAGGATATACTTTCATAAGTCAAGCTGGGCCTGGTCTGGTCCAGGAATGAAAACATTTACTAACAAACAACAAATTACTTTTTAAAAAATCCATTCCAGATTTGCTGGATCACCCAGCTTCACTGATGAAAGCGTCCAACATTGGAGAGCTTTAATAAATTAGGTCTGTCTGCTGCTTCTGGAAAGTTGTATCTTCTGCAACATCTAAGGTTTCAAAACGGTACCAAAGCTATTGTACCCCAGCTTAACTATACGCAAGAGTAGGCTGCAATTCTGCACAAATCTGTTTACATAGCTTCTGTTGTAGTTTGAAGATGACTGACTATCTTAGGATGATTGATCTTGGTTGGGGTAACCAAGATTAGATCTGGAGCACCTATTGCAAGGACAATGGTACATTTATATACAGTTGATATGTTAGCTTCTACAAAGTTGTCCTTTGGACTGTGTAAAATAAATGGATTCAAGATTTTTATTGATTTTTTCATGTTCTTCATTTGACCTATCAATAATTTTCCTGCAGAGAAACCACCATACAAATATTGTCCCTACACAAATATGTGTAGGGACAATATTTGTATATGGCCCTACACCAGGTGGCAACGTCTCACATGAACCATGTTGAATGATGTATATAATATAAACTCATAATTAACCTTGAGTATGCTAGCACATTCTCTAATCTAATTTATTTGAAGTCTCTGGGAGATGAGTACAGTCATATTTATATGTGATGTAGTTAATATGTCCAGAAATCTGATGGTACAGGAGTAAAAGAACAAAGAAGTAAAGAATGGTAAAGAAGCAGAATACTGAAATGTTTGGTCAGCAGGTCCTGATCCCTGGCATGATGTCACATAGATCTCGGATGATGTAATGAGACAATTAGGCACCAGTTTTGAAAAAGTCTATAGCTAATGTCAAGAATTATGAGTTAGGGTGCAGAAAGGTCTTAATATTTCATATTTCTGAGACATGAGAATTACATCACCCATACAAACCACCTAATTTATTTATTAATAAATAAAAATTGTTTACTAGCTTCAAAAAAGTATTGATGGCCTTCGGGATTCTCTGAGTATTTATTACCTGCTTTATTTAGTTTTGGTTGTACAGGATCTTGAAATTTTGCATTGCCTTCAGTCATATATGTTCAAATGTTTAAACATGCAAACGTCATTCAATTGACTAGACCTGGTACAATAATGGCAAGTCTTTTACCTGGTGTAAGCCATATCTAACGGTGTTCATACATCATAGAATTTGGTGTCTTCAATTTGTCCAAGCCTGGTCACATCTGTAGGACCTTGATAATATTCCCCTAAAACTGTACATATGCTTGAATATGTCCAGCTGTAGATGATCATCTTTTAATGGGTTTAGCTGTATCTAATCTTTAGGCATCTTCACCAAGATTTCGAGAGTTAAGCTACGTACACACGGCAGATTTTTATCGCCCGATAATCTGCATCGGCCAATTATCGGGCGAAAATCTTCCGTGTGTACAGTCAGTGTCGTCTATCGTCCGGACGACCGACCTGCCGGATCCACGGACGATGGACGACAGCCGATCGTAATGAAAGGGAAGGGGAGAGCGCGCAGCAGGGTGCCGCTCCGTCGCTCTCCCCCCTCCCCTCTCCATAGAGCATGAACGGTGCTGTATGTACAGCATCGTTCATGCATCTTGCAGCCCCTTGTCGTTGGAAAGGATCGTGAAAGATCCTTTCCAACGACAAAAATTGCAAGTGTGTACGCAGCTTAAGGGTTTTATGTCTGCTGTGATAGTTGCAAAGGGTGCTGCAAAGGGGTGCAATGTTTTTGAATACGATAATTGACTAACCATAAGTTTATTATCTAAAAGCGTCTTGTATAATTTTTCCACTGCAGGTTCTTGTGATCTGTAAGTAACATCTGCTAACCAATGGCCTGTCAAAGACATTTGCTGTTCCTGATCCTGGTCCTGTTTGCAGTCACTACACAGCTGTCACATGGCCAACACTGGTCCCATGGGTGGTACCCAGGAGGCAAGAGGGAGTTGGACATGCCTGCCTCCCCAGAGGTATGTTACGGGTGCTTTGTTTTATAGCTCAGCTTCGGACAGTTTTGCAAGGATAATGTCATGATAGTCAGGTATTAATTCTATACAATGCCAGCAATGTGATTTGTTCAAAATTTATATCGCATGTACCTGTTCTTTTCCTGGGTGCCCTCTTAGCTCATGCAGAATGCAGGTTTTGTCCTCATGTCTCTAATAAAAAACAATACATGTGAAGCAGCAGATGTGGCCCCTTCATTTCATACAAAATAGATTTCTTAAAATCCATTTGCTATTAGTTGGCAAATGTTTTCAATCCTGGACCAGATGCATTCCATGTTTGTTGGATGACATAGGTTCTCCCATGATAGTCTATCTTCCCCAGTCTTGGAGAGCTTTATTAAATCTGACTCATTATAAGAAGTTCTAAACCTTTCCCATTCTACCAAGAATGTGTTCTAATTTGACATAATAACATCCCTACCTGTTCTCTCCAATGAGGGTGATTATAGCATTTAAAAAACTTTTATCCTTCCCTGCTTCAAAAGTAGAAAGAATTTTTTGGCTGGGATTGAACATTAAACGAGACGTTTCTAGATCTGGATCATTCAAAAGACAACCTAGGAGGAATCTTGGGGCCCAAATGATGCCCAAGTGGCCCAGAAACAACCTTCATTCTCTGGGTTGGTTTAGGTTAGGGTGATAGGGAAACTGGCCAATGCTCTGCATCTATCCATTACTTTACATGGCAGCAAATCCTTGTAGGTAGCTATTCTCTGGTGGCCAGTAGGCAATAGGAGAATGCTGCTACCTTGCCTATTCTCGTATTCCATCCTAAACCATATCTGGAATGGTCAGGAAGGCTTTTTTTCTGTAGCAGGGAAGGCTCCTATCCAGGTTTGGACACTACCATTGTACAATGCCTCAAAATTGAGCTCCAAGTACTAGCAGAGCGCTTGAGAGCCAGACTATGGCAGACATCTGCCTTTTGGAAGGTTCTTTTTAAGGTCCTGATACAACTCAGCTCAGCCAAGCTAATGCAATCACACAGGAGAATAAAGAGTAGGAAGAGCCTCGTCTCAGTGCTGGGACTGCAGTGAAATTTTGCCTGAGCACTGGGATTGCGGAGAAATGTCTCCTATGGTGGCAGATGTTCTACAGATCATTTGGCTATTGAAGCCTGTCTCACCTCCCCAGAAGGCTCTGATCAGTAAACAACATGTGTGGGAAGGATGATTTTCATCTCTCGCAAAAAACAAATGATCAGCTTCAGAGAGCACACACTGAGTGGGGAAAGCTCCAGAGTTTTACTAAATTCAAAAGTTTTTTCTTTATTTTTTTTTTTTAGGTTTGCAGACAGTACAGCAAAGCTGCGTGTCTGTTTTAATTTCTTCCCAGACATTGGCATATAATGTTACTAAGGCACGTATAAAAAGAGCAGATTTAAGAAGGAATCATAAGCATGGCATTCTTGTACATTCTATTTATAGCTGCTTTATCTCCTATATAGCATATTTCTCATTGTGGTCATAATAGCCTCATTTCCTGACACCTGCCCAAACACCCCTTTCCCCATGACAACTTTAATTATAAAAATTCAACAGGAGATGTTTTTATGTTTAAACTTAGTTTTCTCAAAGTCACTCCTACAGATCCGTTTATAAATATTTTCGTACAAAATACACTTAACTTTTACCCAAAATGTAGACAGTTTCCACATTGAAATCTATTAGAATACAGGTAGTCCCCGGGTTACATACGAGATAGGGACTGTAGGTTTGTTCTTAAATTGAGTTTGTATATAAGTCGGAACAGGTACATTTTTTGAATAAATGCAATTAGGACAGATGTTTGTCACAACATAATTTTAGGCAGCGTGGTATCAGTTACTGTATAAAATCCTCACAGGTATTTACCAACAAAGCAAAAACAAAATTTTTGAAGCCTAGACATTCATTACTTCTGGAGCACGCCATGCTTTAATATACAAAAAGAAACAATTGCAAAGTTTGTTTTGGTCATTAAAGAGTTACAAGAGGTTGCAGAACAGCAAAATACTTTTTCTGCAAGTTATGCGAACCCCTCCCCCCCTCCATCAAGCCTCCGTCCTGCACACGAACAAGCAAGGAAGCCCCGTTTGTATGTAGGAGGGGTCCGTTTGTCGGATTGACCTTAACTCCAGTGCCTTCTACACATGGTAGAAGGTACTGGATGAGTGAACTTTTAACAGCTTCAGCAGCTTTTCAGACACAAGACAAATACAAAATGCTAAAATTATTCCTTAATGGCTATTTTGCCTTGGTTTCTCAAAATGCCAATCATTTCTCCCGTGTCACATGGCAGTGCTTATTTTTCTTATGTCCAATGTTTTGGCTGTAAGTCCTCCTGTATCAGAGGTTGTTAGACTTGTGTGAGGGGTCAGCTCAAACCATTTACTAAAGTCCTCAGCAAACAATGTTTTGCCAAGGTAACCCATCTTTCCTGGATTTCTGATATCACAACCAGCGTTTCCTAGTTGAGATATACACTTCCTGTATCCTAGTACATTGTATATGAAAGAAACCTAGGTGAAATATAATGATTTTCTACTACTTTTCCAGTCACTGTCTCACATACGCTCCCCCTGTGTTCGAACTTGTGGGGCCGAACACTTTTACTCACCAAACAGTGTGTTTGGACAGGGCATCTGCATTCCATTGCAAATTGCCTGACCTGTGCTCAACCGAGAATTTAAAGTTTTGTAAAGTCAGAAACCACCTTGTGACTCTTGCGTTTCTCTCCTTGGCCTGACTCATCCATGTAAGGGGGAGTGATCTGTCACCAACCAGAATTGTCAACCCAACAAGTAATATCTCAGGGTCTCTAGAGCCCATTTAATTTGCCAAACATTCCCCTTCAATAATACTATAATTTTTCTCTGCGGGAGTAAGTTTTCTACTCAGGTATGTAACAGGGTGTTCTTCTTCCCTGACCACCTGTGACAGGACTGCCCCTAAACTGACATCAGAGGCATCAGTCTGTAGAGTGAACACCATTTTGAAATCTGGAGTCACCAACACTTGTTGTCTACAACCAGATGGTGGTGTACTGCCACCTTAGCAAAGTTTGGTATAAGCCTACGGTAGTACCGCACAATTCCCAAAAAGGCTCTCACTTGTTTTTTGGTGATGGGCCGGGGCAAATTTTGGATGGCTTCTATCCTATTTACCTGAGGTTTTATTACACGTCTTCTAGATAACGTGCTTCCTCAAGACCTAAAGCACACTTCTTAGGGTTTGCTGTTAACCCGGCTGCCTGGAGGGAATCCAACACCGCTTGCACTTTTGGTAAATGACTTTCCCAGTCATCACTACAAATGATGATATCATCCAGATAAGCAGAAGCATATCTACGATGAGGTTTAAGGATGATATCCATTAACCTTTGAAAGGTTGCTGGAGCCCCAGGTGACTCAAAGGGCATAGTGACATACTGAAAAAGGCCTTCTGGGATGACAAATGCAGTTTTTTCTTTAGCGCTGTTAGTAAGGGGCACTTGCCAGTACCCCTTGGTTAGGTCAAGAGTAGAGAAATACCTTGCACGGCCAAGTCTTTTAATCAATTCATCCACTCTTGGCATTAGGTACGCGTCAAACTTTGACACCTCATTTAACTTTCGGAAATCATAACAGAATCTCACTGTACCATCTGGCTTTGGGATCAGGACTATGGCATTTGACCACTCACTTTGCGACTCATCAATCACTTCAACTTCTAACATCTTTTTTACCTCTTCAGATACAGCTTGTCTCCAAGCCTCAGGTACCCTATAGGGTTTCAAGTGAACTCCTACCTGCAGCTCAGTGACTATGTCATGTTTGATGACTGAAGTGCGCCCAGGCAACTCTAAGAACACATCAGTGTTTCTTGAGACAAATTCTTTTGTCTCCTGCATTTGAAACTTGGAAATGGATTCTGCAATATGCACACCTACGGTATTATAAAAAGGGGTGTTTACCTTATTTGCCGACATTTCAGGGTCAACATTGCCAGGGGAACTCACTGCTGACAGAGTCTCACTGTCCTTCCACAGTTTGACTAAATTTATATGATACAACTGTTCAGGCTTTCTCTTATCAGGCTGGTAAACTTTATAATTTACCTCTCCCACTTTCTCTATTACCTCATATGGCCCTTGCCACTTAGCCAGGAATTTACTCTCTACAGTGGGCACTAGAACCAACACCCGGTCACCTGGGTTAAAGGTTCTAACTTTAGCTGACTGGTTGTAGACACGACTTTGTGCCTCTTGAGCCTGCTCTAAGTGCTCTTTGACAATGGGCATGACAGCAGCTATTCTGTCTTGCATAAGAGAAATATGCTCTATTACACTTTTGTAAGGGGTGTGTTCCTGTTCCCAAGTTAACTTAGCAATGTCAAGGAGACCACGTGGGTGTCTGCCATATAAGAGCTCAAATGGGGAGAAACCTGTTAAAGACTGCGGTACTTCACAGACTGCAAACCTCAAACAAGGTAATAGACAATCCCAGTCTTTTCCATCCTTGCTAACCACTTTTTTTAACATGCCCTTCAGTGTCTTGTTAAACCTTTCAACTAGGCTATCAGTTTGAGGTTGATACACTGAATTATGCAGGTGATTAATTTTCAAGAGCTGACACAGTTCTTTAGTGACCTTGGACATGAAAGGAGTCCCCTGATCAGTAGGGATCTCCTTTGGTATGCCTGTGCGAGAGAACATGTAAAACAGCTCTTTGGCTATAGAGGTGCGTACACACTTCCAATTTTTATCGTTCCAATCGAACGACGAACGATCGATTGGGCAAAAAATCGTTCGTAAAAAAGTAACCAACGACGCCGACGAACGAGGAAAGTCGCTGGAAACGAACGACCGGACCGACGGATCGGATTGGGCGACGATCGTTGAACATCGTTCGTGTGTACGGTCGTTCGTTGATCGTCCATGTTCAGAGCATGCGTGATGAACGAACATCCGTTCACTTTCCTGTCGTGCACATAGTTCCTCTATCGTTCAAACGATCGTATCTATTGTGTGTACAATATCTACGAACGATCGTGTCGTTAACTCTATGTGCAGGATCGGTGCTATACGATCGTTCATATATATCGTGCATGAACGTTCGTCGTTCGTTTTCCAACGATAATAATTGTAAGTGTGTATGTAGCTTAAGCTTAGCAGAGGTGTTTCGTAAAGGCACTGCTTCAGAATAACATGTAGTGTAATCTAACACTACAAGTATATATTGATGTCCCCGTGCAGACTTTACAACATACATGGGACATAGGAGAGGTTAGTTGACACTCTGGGTAGGATTCACAAAACCTCTGTACCTCAGTAAAAATCCCTGGCCAAAAAAACGCTGTAGGATGCGTTCTCTGGTCTTTTCAGACCCTAGGTGGCCTCCCAGCACATGCTTGTGAGCCAGGTCCAATATCAGTGTGCGATACGGTTGGGGCACCACCAACTGCTCAACATTTATCCCACGTATTTTATCTATCCGGTATAATAGATCCTGGTTAACAGCCATATGGGGAAATTCACGATCAACACCTGGATACTGTGGTACCCCATTTACCACCTTCACATTTTCCCTTGATCGTATCAAAGTGGGGTCTCTGAGTTGAGCAGTTCCAAAATTGTCACTAGATACCTCTAAATTAGGCATATCTGGAATTTCTTCCACATCTTCAGTCTCACTAGCTAGCACGACTAGAGGAAAATTATCAATTTCGTCAGGGGTCACCCCTACTGTGGGAACCTCAGAATCTGGGTCATATGGTTCAGGGGTAACCTTAGTACACACCTTATCAGTAAAACTTTCTCATCAGGTTACATTTCTGTTCTACCATAAGTCCCAGAATAGGGAAAAATCTCTTCCCAGTATCACACTATGCATTAGTAATTTAACCACACCCACTTCATGACATGATACTCCACATGGAGTTTCTATTGTGACTAGAGCAGTTGAGTACTTTCTGGTTTCTCCGTGTATGCATAGTATCCCAACAGTATGTCCATTAAATGTCCCAGGGTTTACCAGAGAGCTATGTACCAGGGTCACCAAGCTCTCAGAGTCCAACAGTGCCTCAGCTGTACAACCTCCTATGGACACAGTACATATTGGAGGTTCTAAATTAAACATAGTGTCTGCCAAATACACTGGTTGTGCAAACAGAGAAATATGTCTGGTCATATTGCACTCCATTGGCTCAGTTGTGATGGGGCAATTAGCAACCACATATCCAAATTCATGACACCGCCAGCACTGTAAGCGACCCTGGTCCCCATTTTGGGTCAGTGGCCTGGACCTCCAGGTCCCAGAGGAACATGGCCCTGCTGGTTCCCCCTTTGAGCCATCTCCCCTTAAAGCATTTCTCAACCCTCTAGCAATTGGAACAGTCTTACCAGTAGACTTCGGTGACCTGCTGCCCCCGGGGCCGGGATATCTGGGAGATGCTTGGAGTAGGTCCTCTGTTGCACTGTACTGCTCCACGAGACTCACCAATTGGTCAGCAGTTGTAGGTCCTCCTTATCCAACCCAGCGCTGGATCTTGGGGGGTAATGACCTAATGAACTTATCCAGGACAACTCTCTCTACAACTTGACCTGGAGTGCTTTCCTCAGGCTGCAGCCATTTCCTCACGAGATGGATAAGATTGTGCATCCGTGAATGGGGTGGAGAGCTCACAGAGAAAGTCCAGTTGTGCACACGGCCTGCACGCACATGCATGTTTACTCCAAGTCGAGCAAGTATGTCACCCTTAAGCTTTGCATAAATTCTTGCATCTGACTCAAATAGTAGTAGGCCTTCTGCAGTTCCCCGGTCAAGAAAGGCGCCACTACAAATATAACGATTTTCCACTACTTTTCCAGTCACTGTCTCACACTTGCTTTGTCCACAGTGTCTCTGTGTCGAGTAATAGTGGCTGAAAATCTCTCTG
Organism: Pyxicephalus adspersus; assembly: GCF_032062135.1. Classification (NCBI taxonomy): domain Eukaryota; kingdom Metazoa; phylum Chordata; class Amphibia; order Anura; family Pyxicephalidae; genus Pyxicephalus; species Pyxicephalus adspersus. The sequence goes on along the minus strand of NC_092860.1, from coordinate 147,809,913 downwards.
GATATGGTGGTTGTCGATCTCTCCCTGTATTCAGTGGTTATTAGTCTCCCTGCACCCTGTGGTACTGGTTGTCCCACATTATTTATCGGTTGACAATGGCTCTGCATGAAGTGCAGCATTTCTTGATTTTTTTAAAATAGAGGAACCCCTTGAACTAACTTTCATGTCACTTGGTATAATGTTACCCCTACAGATAGACAAGAAAAATTGGTGTCAGTTAAAATAGAGGTCTGCATCAAGGTACCCCTAGCAAGCTATGAACCTTGGTTGAGAAACATTGCTCTAGTGGTCAGAATAATCCCTTAATTTTTTAGTAGAGGTTGTAAATCCCTCTGTATCTCTGTTAGGTGGTGGTTTTAAGTCTCTATTTTTCCAGTAATGGCTGTAATCCTCTTACAACCATCACTGGTTGTATTGTAAGTCTTTCTTTGTCCAATGATGACTGTCCAGTGGTGGTAGTTGTAAGTGTCTGTGTGTCCAGTGATAGTGATGGCTATAGATGGCTTTAAGTCTGTCTGTGTCTGTTGGTGATGGTTATAGGTTTCTCTATAACCAGTGGTGGTCTCTCTCGGTGGTGGTGGTGGTTTTTACGTCTTTCCATTGTCTTGTCTATTCATGGCTGTAAGCATCCCTTTGTCCAAGGGTGGTATTTTTATTTCTGTTTCCGGTGATGATGGTTAAAAGTCTCTCTGTGTTCAATGGTAATAAATGTAAACCCTAGTTGTCTGGTGGGGCAGAGGTTGTAGGTTTCTCTGGATCTGATGGTTATAGTTGCTAGTCTCTTTTAGCCCAGTGGTAGTAGTTGTAAGTCTATGTCTATCTAGTGATGGTGGTTATAAGATTCTATTTTTCCAGTAGTGGTGATTATAAGTCTTTCTGTGTCCAGTGGCTGTAGTTGTAAACCTCTCTTTATCCAGTGGTGGTAGTTGGTGAAAGTCTCCATTTGTCCAGTGCTGGGGGTTATAAACCTTTTTAGTTCCAATGGTGGTAGTTGTACATCTCTGTTATAGTGGTAGTGATAAGTCCTTCTGGGTCTGCTTGTGTTAATAATTAGTCTCCTTGGGTCTGGTTATGGTGGTTCAGTAGTGACAGATGTGAGTCTTTCTTTGTCTAGTGGTGGTGGTTATTCTCCATATCCAGTGGTGACATTTGTTAACCTGTCATTGTCCAGTGCATTTGAAACTGCTAATAAAGCAGATTGGAAAAGTACCACTATCTCGACTTGCTTGGAGAATGAAAAAGCTCTCATTAAACCCATCATAGTTATTAGTCCTATGGGGATACATACAGGGCTAAATCTCTTTGTGGGTACACAACCTTCAGAGTAAATATTTGATTGGGTTGTAAGGAACCTTTAGAAATGTTTACTGCCTAATTGTGTGTTCCTATGGAAAAATGCCACAGCTTTTCTCGTATGAGGTGTCAAGAATCTCCTTGACCTTGACCTCCTCATAGCTGTATCTGCAATGTAAGATCTAAGGCCTTGGTCTCTCTGACTGCCAATCTCGGGAGATTTAGCACAAGATTTAGTGTTGTCACTATTGCGCTCATCACTGCCCTGCTTCTACCAGTATGGCCATTAGGAGAGACCACAGACAACACTGGTAACTAGTCTTTTGCCTTTTTGGGCACAACTGCAAAAATTATGTCCCTCTTCCACATTTTGTTTAGCAGATGTGACTATATTTCATTTTAAGTGATTATATATTTGTCTGATATACATAAGAAATCAGCCAGTCTTTTTGGTGAGAGCTGAGAAGTTGTTTATAAGTTAGTTTACTCCTAGGGGAGGATTTGTTCACATCCACAGCTGTTGCTTGTTCATTTAGAAACCTCTTCTCAAATAAATTATTAGCGATGGGAGTAATATTGATATTATTTTCCTATTCACACACAGCTGCATTTCCCCTTCAGTAATTACACTAAATTATATGGTACAGTTATTCTATCCTTCTGTTCCCCTCATATGGGCAATTTCTAATTTCCAGCCATAGACATAACAGTTATCAACCTTTTAGTAGTGTATCCAAATTCAATAGTTTGGATAGTTTATGGCATGTTTATAAACTTTATTGTTTGGGGTGTTTTGCTAGCCAATGGAAAGATTTCCTTTCACTTCCCATCCTGGAGAAGAAAATGGAAGTGAGAGTCTCAAAAAATCAATTTCCCATTATAATATATCTTGGTGACATCGGTCATCAGGACATAAAGTGAGGGTGAATCTCTCTATGCATCATGAGTGCATCTAAAATTGGATTGAGCTAACACACGTCAACTGTGCACATCTGGAGTAAATCTAGCATTACAGGTACATCTGTTACAAAGTCCAGGTCATTACCGAAAACACTCGGCTGAGCTAATGCATGCTTGATAAATTGTCCATTTTGAATTTCCTCTGCTTAATAGGGCCAATGATTTAATAGAGGCAGGGTATGCTTTGATCTTTAACATATTAAAAGAAATGGTTTATTATGCATATATTTTGTCCTTCTTGGGTCCTTGTTGCCTTTTCCCATTAACAGGCTAATTATAATTTTGAATGCCTTTTTTTCTTTTTATATCATATATCAAGTGATATCATCATTGTGTCTCTGCTTCTCTGTGACTGTAAGCCATGCAGCTATGGCTGGTGGGAAACACTATGCATTGCTTCCTGAAGACAGAGGACCTACCTATGTAATGCTCACCTATGATAATGATCCTTAGGTATTTAAAAAAACTGAAATCCAATGGATGAAATGGGTGGAACAAAGACAGACTGGGAAAGGAAGTAATAAATAATTCTAGATGATCCTCTGCCTGTAAATAAGACACAATCCTTCTTGCTCAAGGTTTTTTGCACAATGGGTCCGATTTATTAAAGCTCTACAATACTGGAGAAGATACACTATCATGGGAGAACCTGGGTAACCCAGCAAACCTAGAATGCATTTGGCCCAGAATTGAAAACATTTGCTAACTAATAGCAAGAAATCCATTCTAGGTTTTGCTGGGTCACCCTAGTTTTCCTATGTAAGTATATCTTCTCCATTCTTGGAGAACATTCATAAATCAGGCTCACTGTGAGAAGATCAGTAAAAGTAACCAGTTTCTTCAATGGCAAGAATTCTATACAAATACTGTACAAGGAAAGAAGAGTTTAGCCTAGAGTCCATCTCTGAGCTTTGTGCCCCACTTCTTTCAGAGGACCTTCACTGTCACTTCCGCCACAAAATGTTTTAAACTTACATTTTTATAATGTCTTTAGATTGGCCAAATCAAGTCCTCTTAAGTCCTCTACTTTTTTGGATTCAGGTTTGCATTAGATTCCGTTTGCATTAGTATATAGGGCACTGTTCACCGTGAAGCCCTGCACTCACAATGTTTCTTCCCAGTTGAGTGAATTTGGACATCACTCAACCCAGAAGAACCTTCTTCCACAGTGTATTGGGCGTAATTTCCCAAGACTGGAGAAGATAGACTCTGCATGATCCAGCGAACCTGGTATGGATTTCTTAAAATCATTTGCTGCTTTTAATTGTTGACCAAATCCAAGTTTGCTGAATCACCTTTGTTCTCTAGTTACCATGTATCTTCTAAAGCTTTGGAGAGCTGTAATCAATCAGGCCTATTATGTCTGGCCCTATAATTCTGATATGCTCTTAATGTTATATGCACCAAGCATACCTTTCTATTTTAAAGTTCAGGTCTGTAACATTGTTAACTGCATTGACATTCCTTGGAGGCTCAAGGAAATGAATGGAATGCTGACCAAATTGCCTTTGATTCCTCAGTCTTGGTCAAGGTGCTTTAAAAATACACACACATGAGAGCACACACCATACATGCTCATTTTTTACATTTTTTCACTGTATCAATCAAAGAGCTTGGGTATTGAACAGTATATGGAGGTCTAAATGGCTCAGAGAAATCATTCTGACTCTTAAATCACAGCTTCTAAGATATCAGGCAGAAGGGTAAGCATTTTTTCCAATGAGGCCAAATCATAAATTTGCATTGTGAGAAGACACCAAAGTAAAAAAAAAAGAGTTGCTTATATAATGAGTACGTATGGCTGCCTCATTTACAAATATGGTTTTTAAAACAAAAATTTGAATATATACACCAATCTGTACTGCTTTATATGTTTGCCTAAAAACTATTAAAAAATATACACGTATTACCAAAATTTTCCCCACACCATCTCTGGATCATGTCGCAGCATTTTTACTTTTTTCCATAAGTGAGAATCCACCCTGTGACATCATCTCATGCCTTTAAAAATCCTGCAAATGAAAAGTTGCTAGAAGGTCAGTTAAAATCGACGGCACCCCCCGAACTCACTCTCCCAAGAACCCTTTCACTACACACAGGGGGTTAGCATTCTCTTAAGAAGTCAAGGACAAAGGTTATATTGTTTTGCAGAATTTAATAAATACATGCATATGAAAAGGCACAAAGAGGGGATGAGGATATGAAAAGTTTTATAGTCCTACTGGCAGGGCTGACAACACTGGTTGGGATATCAGTGCAGCAAAGGCACTGTGTTGTCAGCTCAAACAGAGAGTTAGGAATTTACTGGATTGCTAGCAGATTACCAGATATGGTTGTGCACTTGCAGCACGTTTTTTTAAGGGATAACCCAAGGTCATGTTCATGTTTTAGAGAAGTAATTTGTTTTCTAATTCTGCTCTGATACTCTCAGTTGCATAATAGTCAGACATCTTCACTGTGTAAGTTCATGTGTAGCTGACCACATAAGTTTACTGGTATCTCCATTCTTCATGAGCACATAGTTACAATGCAGCAAAGTAGCAGCTGAATTTAGTTAGATGATGCATTAATTTAAACAAATAAAAAAATATATAAGTTGTAGTCCCATTCAGCGAAAAAATTGTTTTAGGCATGTTTTATCTATTTATAAAATTGTTTTATTATCATATTAATAAGTACAAATGACATTGATTTATTTCCTATAAATAACAGCTGTTGCTGTGCCAGGTCAGTGGGTATTAAGTAAAGGATTTGTCTAACAAACGTCAAAAGTAATTAAAACAGATGTCAACAAAATCTCATAAGAATCTCATTTGTCACAAAACGGTAAAGACAAAATATATTTTTAGGAATCCCTAGGAAAAGGAGCAAAATAATGCAAGCAATCTTATCAATCTATCTTATCAATAAATGTTGGTAAATGTTATCCCTAGTTTGTGAAATATATATATATATATATATATATATATATATATATATATTGTCTACTACAATGTCAATTTTGCTTCCATACTTTTCCATTGGTCATGTTTGATCTGGTTGAAAACAATTCTATCATGGAGATCTGGTCCAAGTCCAGATCTGGTAAACATCATCAGCATAATTCCTTGTCATCATTGGAACTTGTATTCTTTGTTATATATTAAAATTTTTGCTGTGTTTCTGTCCTTAGGTTTCAGAAGAAATCAAGCTCTGTGAAGGAGAGGATTGTGCCTACCTCAGAAACCCAAGGAAAAACCTTCTAAAGAACATATTGGTAAGATACACATATGAAATGCAGGTGAAGGAATGTACCTTTTATGGGGCTTGTATCTACAAATATTGGGTTTGTGTTGATGGCATAGATTTTTGGTTTGGCTTTGGGATACATCTGAGATCATTCTGAATTCAATGATCTGCAGTTGATCTCCTGTTAACCTGCATTAAGTGGGTTTTACTTCCCTATAGACCTGTATGGGGATGCAAAATTGGCAATGAAAAACTAAAGGCTCCTGGGCCCACCTTGTTTTCTTTTCTGTATGATGTCCATAATTTGTGCTTACTTCCCACCTCACTGTAAAAATCAAGTTCCTTTGAAAAATCAAACTCATTTTGAAATACCCTATACCTTGTGGAGTTATAAGTCCCTGGTCATTTAAGCCTGCAACAGAGGAGGGAACATTAAGGAGGAAGCAGAACTTTGGCCCATGACAGGGGAGTTCTCTTCTCCCCTGCCATATCCTGTATACCTGGAAAGTTGTTTCTGCTCTGTCACCATTCCCTCAGCTGTAAGTTTTCTTTTTCTGCAGTAATGCCGCATACACACGTGCAATAATAGTCATTGAAAAGGATCTTTCACAATCAGTGGCACCCCGCTGCGCGCTCTCCCCCTTCACTTGCATTATAATCGTTCGTCGTTCAACGTTCGTAGATCGGCCGGGACGGTCGTTCAGACGATGAGCGATTTGCGCTGTACACACTTCAGATTCTTGTCAGATATCGGCCCTGAGCCGATTGTCAGGCGAGAACCATTGGACGCGTGTTCGTAGCTTAAGAGACACAATATTTGAATTATAAACTACATACTACTAGAAACATGGCTTTAACTGTATTTCTCTTTTTTTTGCAGGCTGATGTCTTGGCAAGGCAGCTACAGAAAAAGTGACCAACTATTTATCGTAACTTCATCCAAATTTTCGTCTTCAAGCCATGTCTCCTTTAAGCACCCTACCATCTTCAGTGGCACCATCATTCTACGTCGATGATGTGGTCATTCTTCTGCTGGGCACTGATCAGAATTCCAGACACGGTTCCAAAAAAATCTGTTACCATCTGTGTTTAATAATATTTTTCGGGCCAACTCCACCAGAAACTGTTAAGTTGACATTGAGTAGTGTTTGTTTTGGCCCTGGAGGATTAGTTGACAAGTGGTTGGCGATCAGTTCAGCTCATTAGTGTCCACCAAGATATCCGTTTCTGGTGGATTTGTCCCCTAGGAGATTTTTCATTATGTTGTATATTTAGAATTTGCTCCAATTTTAGTCCTCTTCACATTTCATTTTACATCTAATTGGTTGAAATTCCTTCTTGCCTTGACATATTTTGTGTTTTCCGAAATGTCATCTTCCCAATATTGTACATTTTGTATATGGTAACATTCCTGGAGATTTATTATTGATTTTCAATGTAATTAGCCAAAAGGTTCCAAAGAACCAAATATGGATTGTCAGATGTTTAAATAAAATTCCCTTAGGTCGTCTTACCATTTGCCCTGTTTCTTGCATAGCTGAGGGAGTGGAGCTTTTATGTTCATGTATATTTATGTATTTATTGAAAGCGTTACGTTACGTTTAATCTGTTGGTATTTTATCTTTCCTGGTTCTTCCTTTCCCCATCATCAACATGCTAATAAAATTTTTAAGTAAAATCTTTTCGTTTTTATGGCATTTTAAGCTTGTGTTTCTCTATGCAATGCAGGCAGATTGTAGGTCGTGGGAGAAGTTGGCAGAATGTTGTACATAGCGTGCTGAAAACATCAGGATTGATAGCCTGAGGCAGCAACCTTCCCAATTCAGTGCATATACCAAAATGACTTGCTGGGTGATGTTAGTCTGAGGATGTGGGCATTTCTTGGAAAGTTGTATTTGCTTGCAGGCTGCCCGAGGTCATGTGAACCTCTATGATTGCAAAAACGAAATCCAATGAGAGAACAAAAGGGCCGAGATGAAGACAGCAAAGCTGGAAAGGAAAGAACTAAATGATGCTGCATATCTCTTAGCCTGGACGTGTCACAGGCTCTTTCGGAATAGCTGCAGATTCTAATGCACACAGTGAGAAGCTGTCGGTGTGCAGTGATATCAGAATAAGCAATTTCCGTCCACCATTCAGGCACATTGCAGCATTCTGCATAAAGAATGAGCCACAATACAAGTTATAGCTCTGTAGCATACGACACTGCATTTGGAAGGTGCATTGTTAATCAAATATGGGCATCATGATGTGTCCTGGCTTGCAAAAATGTGTCATGTGACATGTGTTGCAAACCATTTTTTGCACAATAGCATGCTATACTGCATTTAGAAGGTGCACTGGGTCATATGTGTAATAATGGTGGTGATGTATTTTAATGCTAGTTAACATATGTGTATTCCCTCCCCCCCAAACAAAATCATGTCTGTTTCTTTTCCCTATTTATGATACTTATGGACCTTTGATAAGACCACTTACACATGTCAGTGCATTCAGAATCACGGGAAAGTGCAACACGCACGCAGGTCCAGCTGGATGTGTTTAGTGGGGCTTTTGTTTGTTAAAACCTCCGTTTCAAACAATATAAATGTTTTAAAACATATTAGAACGAGTGTTTCAACACATAGATCACATGACACATTCATGAAAGTCAGCACACATCATGATGTACAAATAGCAGGACAAAGAGTAAAACTCCAGTTTATTTCAAGTTTAGTTTATCTCAAGTTTTTTTTATTGACTGCTTTATACACAGAAAAATCCACAGGCATACACACACATATACATAGATTTACACATGCATACACTATACATGGAACATGGACACCTAATCACTTACCTCTCTTTTGGCATAGGACGATGATTCTTGGTAACAATTGAGTAGCAGAGAGTCTACGGCAATGTTTTCCAACCGTGATTCCTGCAGAGGTTTCTTGGGATTCTTTGAGTAATTTGTGACTCTCAGGTCAGTTTAAGTGACACCAATGACCTATTTGGTTATCTGTGTGGATGACATTCTTCCCAATGGCCAGCAATGTAAAAGAAATTCTTCCCACTGACCACCACACTAATCTACTGTGAGCTGTGGATATAATAATTATAGCAGAGGTTATCTGAAGACCTGAAAATCATTACAAGTGTTTCTCCATGTTATAAATTCAGAGAAAAGCTGCTCCAGATGGTCAGCTGAGCTGGGCAGATTAGGTCTGGTGCTGGAAAAATGACCAAACAATCATTTAGTTCTTGCCAAAACATTTGGCAGTCGGAATACACATATGGAGAAAGGTTCCCTGGTCTGATGGGATCCAAACTGAGCTTTATGGCCATGTGCCATGGAACAAAAAAAAACTTCTTATCACCCTGGGAGCACCATTCTGTACATCAATGTTTTCCAACCAGGGCTCCTCCAGAGGTTGCTGTGGGTTTCTTGAGCAATTTGTGACTCTCAGGTCACTTTAAGTGACACCAATTACATTTTTGCTATGAGTAAGGGTGAAATTCTTCCTAATGTCCAGCAATGTGAGATTCATTCTTTCCACTGACCACCACACGAATGTACTGTGAGCTGTATATAATTAAAAATTAAAGCAGGAGGTTCTTGAAGACCTGAAAGGTATTTAAAGAGCACTCCCTTGTTAAAAAGGTTAAGCTGCTCTACATCCACTGTGATGGTGGCTTCATAGCCTTACTTGACTATGGCAGTGTTAAACCCATAAACTTTTTTAAGCCAGGTGGGAAGAAGCTGTAGGCGAGTGGCAGCCCCTGAGTTGTGACCCAACTTTTCAGTAACCACCCAAAAACAGCCGGGGGGTTACTGAAAAGTGACAGGTCGTGTGCCCGGCAAAAAGGACCTGGGCAGAACACTGTGCGGGTTTGGGCGAAATGGATGGTGCTAAAAAACGGACAATTCAACAGTAATTTCTGCAAAAGACCCAACACTGGAAAAGTAGGAAGCTTAGCTTTCTAACAAGGTACAGTTATTCTTCTTCTCTAGGCTCCTGGAAAAAAAAAGGTCATCCCACACCCTTCACACCATTGGATTAACCTAAACATGGCCAACACCGCCTGCTGAATCATTTCCCCTCTGGCTTTAGCAATCCTCCCAGCATTGGTCACACCACTGCACAAGCTCCCCATAGACACAGCAACCTATCTGACCAATAGATTCATGGGGAGTGAGTGTGCAGGTTCATCTGGTGATATTTCTGCACTCAGGAAGTGTGAGGAGATAAGAGAAGAGATATTAAGGTAGGTACAGGAATACAGAGGAGATGGGTGGTGGATATTTGTTATGTAGTATAGAGAAATATGATATGTGCATATTGTTTAAAAGTACTCAAATATAAACCTATCAAATACAAACTGAGGTACCTACTTTAACCTGAAAAAAAAACATGAAAACAACATTGACTTGAGTATAAACTTAAGGAACAAAATGCAGTAATTACTACTAATATCAATGAAAACAAAATAATGTTAATAAATACATCCATGGTGTGCTATTCCTAAATCAGTTATTTGAAGGGGGAAACATTAAAATCACATGTTCTCAGCCTGTTTTTTTTTCTCTATTTTTGCAGGTTAAAATATTTTGCACTTTTGAGTTGGTTATGATGGTTTACTTGGTCTTAAACAATCTTTGGTGCAATAATATTGGCCACCAGTAGATGATGCTGATTCAGCATGTAAGGTATGTATCAGATGTCTCAGAGGATAGGAGTTTGTTATGCACTGTACATGAGGACACAGCACCAACTAGTGGTGTGAACACAGTATAAACCAAGATTTTCCTCAGGTTCAAAAAATCTTAGTTTATACTGGGGTATATACAGTAAGTTTATATTTTAGGTGAAGGTTGTGCCCAGTGGTTAGGGGGTTTAAGTAAAAGTTATTGTAAAGCAGATGTATTTTATCATGAAAACAAACAGCTAAAAGGTAAAATATAGAATATTGACTTTTAATTTAGGGATTATCCAAATACCTTTTTTTCTGCCAGTAGATGTCCTTGAGCTAACACCTTGCATTATTCAGTCCAATTTATCTGAGCCCAGCTTGTCTTAAACCCACCACAGATTGCGATCGGGCAGTGAAAGGAGAGGCTGCACAGTATTTAGCTCATCTTCCTGGCACTCCGCTCTTTCCTCCTATCATCATTCTGCTTTTAAGCACATGGCTTATTCCTCTTGAACTCCAGTTCTAGTATCTTATTTATTTTTTTTTGGAGGGGGGGTATTTTTGGCTTCCTGTTTAGGCGACCCCCTAGTTCTTTTATTTCTTCTGTTAATGTTATCTGATACAAATGAAAGGAAAACTTTCTATAGGGTCATAAACCTGATAGAGGGTTTGTACTCATCCTCAACCCCCTGCTGTCTTTAACTTACTAGGGAGATTTCCATACACTTCCTGTCCAATAAATGAAACAGGAAATTAAAAAAAAATTCCCCCAAAATACATTTTCATTCCAGAGAGTTGTCCCTGGAAACTAGTGTCCTTGTATGAAGAGTTCTTCCATTTAATGCTTTAGTGGCAACTCATAATGTAGCATTTCCTCCCACTCTGTGGTCACCAGGACGAATAAGGGAGTGAATGTGCCCAGCACGGACACAGACAGCCATTAAACTTGACAGAGGGTCTAACCTTCCCGCTTTATCCCAAAAAATCCCTTTGCTTACATGTTAAAATGTTTAGAAGGACATGAACGCTGCAGCACATTTCATTGGCTTAGCTATGCTTCAATAAAATACTGCTGAAATAAGGTTGTCTGGGGACCTTCATTTGTCTCTCTCTTTTGTGCATGGTTAATAAAGTTATATTACCACTACAAAAAAAAAGCAGCAGGTGTCCAGGTAGACTACCGCAAAAGCCTACCACATCATTTATTTGTTGACCCGCCCACTCTCTGGCAAAGATGACGCCTGCGTCAGTCGCTCTCGCTCCGCCCATTTACTGGCAACAGTTCTCGGACACCCCTTCCTGTCAGCCGGCTCTGCGGCGTTTATGGGGAGATCGCTGACGTCATCAATGTGCGCAGGGCTATTGCGTCTTTCCTCAGTGCATGGAGCGGCGGCGGTGACAGAGGAGAGCAGAGCTTGTATGTCCTTGTATTCCCGGTGTCTGGTACGTGTGGCATTTTTATTGAGTATGTCAATGTTTTTATGTCACATAGTAGAGCAGCCTGGCCTCCTATGACGGGGCTTCGTTTTATGACCTCTGTAAAGGGAATGGGTGGTAAATACAACACACAGGGGGTCATTTATCGTCATGATGAATGAAAAGTGTAAGATAAAACTGCTGAACAGGGCTTCCTAAAGGATGGAGGTTGATATAGGCAACAGCATTGACTGTTGCCCATAGCAACCCATAGTATAGGGCTCAAAGAAGAGCAAGCTGAATAGAACGAGGAGATGGACGACACCCCAGAATGTGTATGAGTGCGCACTATAAGAGATATAGAGGTGATATACATTGTTTATTTTATTTTCTGTTGATCTCAAGGGTGAATGTGCCAGGGTGAAAAACCCCTAGATGTGAATCCAGCCTCTGTGATATATCTATTCTGAGCCATACTGGGGCCCCCAGCCTTGGAGGCATCACCCCAAGGCATGTGACTGCTATCATAAGAATCTCCTAGACCTAACTAAAGCCAACCCTTGACTGCCCCACCTATGGGAGGAGCCTTTAAACTAGGGGGTGGGGTTTTGTTTTCTGTAGGAGGAGCCATACAGGTCATTGGTTTAGAGAAGTGAAGTGGGTGTTCCTGGGCACCCCCTTTGCCACGCCCACATGAATTGGCTTGTGTCCTTAACAGCCAATGGATAAAAGGGGAGGAACACGGAGCAGAAGGGGGGAGGTGCTGTAGTTCAGTATTTTTAATGTGGGGAACCTTAAAATAACTTTCAGGTCTTGGGGAACCCCGGCTATAATTATATCAACGACTCACTATGTTAGCATGGTGGTCAGTGGGAAGAATTCCTTTTACATTGCTGGCCAGTGGGAAGAATGTCACCCTTACAGATACCCAAATAGATCATTGGTGTCACTTAAACTGACCTGAGAGGGGCAAATTGCTCAAGGAACCTCTAGTGCCCTCTGGAAGAATCCTGGCTGAGAAACACTGCTGTATTCTATCAGCCTGGAAGCGAGGTGAGAGCAAGGGGGTTATGTGATTTGCAATGCCCTGTATACAGCAAGGCTGTGAAGTTCTTGTGGACTTAGAGACACTGATTATTATTATGATTATTATATTTATATTGATAAACAGGATGTAGGTATCGCCAACATATTACACAGCGCTGTACAATAAATAGGGGTTGTAAATAACAGACAGATACATACAGTGACACAGCAGGAGGAGAGGACCCTGCCCCCAAGAGCTTACAATCTAAGAGGAAGGGGAATTATCAGACAATAGAAGGGGCATATGGAATGGTGGGAAGTAGTGAGGAGTTTTGGAGTCAGAAGAAGATGGGTAGGTTGAAGCGTTGGGTTTTGAGGGCTCTGTTGAATGATCAAAAAGTAGGAGCAAGCTGAATAGGACGAGGAGACCATTCCAGAGAGTCGGGGCAGCTCTAGAAAAGTCTTGTATCCGTGCGTGTGATGAGGTTATGAGTGAGGAGGTCATTAGTAGATCATTGGAGGAGCAAAGAGAGCAGCTGGGGGGGTATTTTTTTACCAGGTCAGAGAGCAGAAAATGTAAGTCATACAGACATCATACAATATGATAAATTCCTTTATCTTCCTCCTCTGTGTATACAAGGTTGCCTATTTTTTGTCCTTTATGCTTCCCCTATGAAGCAGATGATTGGCTCCTGAGATGAACGGTCGTGCACAAATCTAGCATGTGTACAGCAGTTTCCTGATGTTCATTATTCTGCCTTAGCATAGTGTTGAATTACTGATTAGAAACGACTGCTGTGGTTTTCTATGAAAGCATAACAAGGTGCTGCTTGCCCCCCTTCATATGATAGACCGCCACTGTGAGTATAGAATTTCTTAATTCATCTATCACTGGAAAAGATACGGAAAGATTGTTTCTGGCTTCACATCTCTCTGCCGTGGGTACAGGGTTTCAAGCTGAACTCCAGTTCTGCTTTAAAAATTTGTAATCAGGCCGGGTTTTTGGGACCGTCTGTAAAAAAACATACTCACCTGCCTGATCGCTCCCTTCAAATGTCAAAGTCATAACCTGCGGATGCTCAGATCAGCGTAAGAAGCCGGAATACTCGGCACTTCCCAGCTACCCTGCAGCTGCCAGAACTAAATGAACGGCCAATCACCTGCCTGAACGTTGTCATCCTGGCCAATAAAGACGGCTGAAGATCAAACCAAGAAGAGAAAAAGGAAGAAGATTAGGGAACCCAGGAGAAAACTGGGACAGGTGAGTATAAACACAGTTTAGTTCTGCTTTAAAATATTCTTAGCACCTTGTAAATAATCTCTGGGAAATATTTGTCCCAATAGTCACCCCAAGGAGAAACCTTTCTCTAACCTAGGCCAAGCAAAAGATTAAAACCCATTCTGGGGTTTCCCTGCCATCCAGAGCTCCATTAAAGAGATTTCCTCATTTCTGGTCCATAATATTTTTTCTCTAGCAGAAAGTGAAAAAAAAAAATCTGACACTACTAAATAAAATATTTTTATCTCTGTGTATTTGTTTTACTCACTCACAATCTAGTAAAATGTTCCAAGCAGCACAGAAAGTGAAGATAAATCTCTTTAACAGAGCCCCGGAGAGCACTAAAAAAGGACTTCTCTTCCCCGCTCTTTCCATAAGTAAGAGAAATAATAAAATGTGGAGGATTCAGCCTTTAAAAATGGACGATGTGAAACGTCTGCCTGATAATTTGACAGTCCAAATGTTTTTAAAGCAGAACCACTTTATAAATCCACAATCAGGCCAGTCATTATTACACAATGGGACAGGCGATGTCTCTGCAAAAATAACTTGTCTGCCCGATGGCTCCAGGTTTTCGATAAAAAGCTGAGCTGCACTGTGCCTGGTGATTAAATCAATAAACTCCCACTTGCTTCCACGAAATTTATACCATCCCAGCCAATCAAGACAGCTAAAGATTGCATCCAGGAGGAGAAGGAAAAGGATGGCAGTGTCCTGCAAGGGAACAAGGAAAGGTGGGATTAGTTCTAATTTAGTTATGAGCCTAAAATTTAAGTTGTGTTCACCAGATAAAAAACGGTTAGGAGAGTTCAATTTACTGATTAATGATTCTTTTCATGTGGTTGTGAAATAAAAATCCCCACTCATCCACCACTTTTATATCTGCTTTGAATAAGATCTTGTTCCGTCATGACGGTCAGCATGCTTTGTGGTGTTTGCTATGCTGTTTTATCTTCCTATATGTCTTTTCCATTTGTAGGGTGCCACAGCCTACAACTTGTAGATGTTCTGTATTTTGCAGAATATATTTTTTTCATAGGGTTCTGTAACCTTGTCATTTCCGTTATCTCTAATCAGAACAAAAAAAAAAAAACAGCTGACAGCTAGGATTTTATTTGCAGAAGACCATGGGCCTGATTTATTAAAGCTCCTGGATAGTTAGACTATTGGGTGATTTAGCATAACTGCAATGCATCCAGTCCAGGATATAAAACAAATATGTTTAGGAAATCCATTCCAGGTTTGCTGGATCACCCAGGTTCCCAAAGAACCCCAAGGCTGGAGAGTGAGGACAATTTATTTACATTGTTTCTTTTGAATAATATTGTGCACATACTATTAGTATTCACCCTAGAATTTTTTTTTCAGCCAGGTGGTCAAAAAGTAGCAGCGCAACACACAACAAATTTAGTGCCCCCCCCCCCCCCCCCGTTCCTTGTGTCATAGGTGTCCAGTAACCCCTATAAATGTGTCAGCTTTCTACCCCATACTTTGTTTTAACTTACTACTCTGGAATGTTTACTTATTTTACTTGCAAACACCTTTATTGTAAGCTGAACCTTAGGCAAGGTACACACGTGCAATTGTGCATATCCGATAATCAGCTCAGGGCCGATAATCTTGTGTGTACATCACTCGTCCTCCATCGTCTGAACGACTGTCCTGGCGGATCCACGGATGATGGACGACGAATGATCCTAATGAAAGTGAGGGGGAGAAAGCGCAGCAGGTGTCGCTCTGTCCTTCTCCCACTCCCCTCCCCATAGAGCAGAACAGTCGTTAGTCGTTGGAAAGGATCGTGAAAGATTGCAGTACGCTTACTACTATCTCACGCCAGTGATCAGCTACTTAAAGTGAGACTACATGTAGCAGTCCAATAGAGAATGAACAAGAGCAACAATAAGGGTTTCAGACTGCTCTTTGCTACCTGCTGTTAAATCTGCAAATGCTTATTAAGAACTGGTGCAACTTTTGTGCCTAATGCTGGGAGCAGTGTGGGATTGCTTGATCCTACAAAGTCTGAAAGATAATTTTTATTGAAAAATGTTCATTATAAGTACAAACATTGCAGCAACAAAAAATAAAGGAAAAAGTGAAAATTTTCAAAACAAAGAAACAAACGTAGTGTCAAAGTAAAAAAAAAAAAAAACTGTATATTAAGAACCAAGGTAGGACAAAAGGAATCTGTTTTATCTTGTTTGTGTCCTACATTTGGAGGTGTTAACTGTGCCATTGCTGATGTGTTTTGAAAAAGACCTCTGCTGGGGACTTCCAATGGATGCAACAGTTCAGCATACCTGCCCTAAGAACTTTAGAAGACTCCGAAATGCTTTTAAATCCCAACCATACAGTTTTCTTGGTTTTATTAATTTTTTTGCCCTAGAGCTTGTGGAATATACTTCTGACAAACAAGTCAATTTTAAAACTGTATTTTTGTACGATAGCGACTATATTTTTTTTTATTCATGGCAGACATTCATCTATATTCTCCATCTGCCCTTTTTCAGTATTCGAAGTTGACCCTGTGGAATTCATGGCCGTCGTCATCTGCAGAAGATTATCAAGAGCGGTTTTCCAGACAGCTGCCATCTCATCTTCTAAATGGGCATGGAGTACACCTCATGTTCAACTTGGAAGGAATTATGTATTCAAGTCGGCCAAGGCAACTGCTTGTTCCAAAGATGCTGACCAAAATAAGTTAGACCATCACGGGTCTTCGGTTGTTTCCAGCATAAATGACAGACAAAAAGTGCAAGAAAATGAAGTCAATGCATTTGATAATGATGAGCCCTTCTGTGTTTCTGAATCACCAACAAGGACTGATCCTTCCAGACCACAATTTACACTTAAGGACAAACCGAGAGATCCAGTTAGGACTCGATATAAAAAAACTCATAAAGCTGGTAAGGGCACAAGTATAGGTAAATATGACGATATAGAAGTCTATAGCAGCAAGCAAGATCCCAGGACTTTTCAGCAACATAGACCAGAATACAAATCAATGTGCTACAACTCGGAACATACAATGCGTACATCTATTGAGGAAGGTGAGAGCATTCTGCAGAGTGTTAATCTTAGCCTCAAACCCAGTAAAGTTTCTGAGTTTTTAGTGAAACTTAGTTATTTGCCTAGAAATAAAATAGTGGCCCTTAAATCAAATTCAAAATTCCATACGCTCTGCAATTGCAGCATTTCAAACCTTGGCCTGTATACAAACTCAGAAATCATCAGTATTCTTGGTGCCTTTGAACGTCTTAGACTTTACCAAAACCACTCGATGCTACAAGAATACGAGAAGGAGTTTTGTCTTAGGGTTCAGCATTTATCCACCAATGAGTTGTTGCTTGTGGCAGATACTTTTAGGTATATGGGTTTTACATTTCCAAAGTTCCATGACCTCTTGTGCAGCTGCATGCAGGTACGTTATTTGGACTTCAGTTTACCCCAGGTCATACAATTGATATATATTGTCGGTGAGATGAGGCACGCGCCACAGGAACTACTGGAGAAAATCGATGCATTGATTCTAAGATATCTCACGTCCATTAACCTTGAAGAAATCGGTACAGTTTGTTTAGGTTTTTTTAAAACTGGCAACGGATTATCAAGACACCTCATGCAACGAATTGGTGATGATATTGTAAAAAATGTAGAACAAATAAGTGATTACGCCTTAGTTAACGTGCTTAAAATGTTCCGGTTTACCCGCGTGGACCACATACCGTTTCTTAGAACAGTTGGTGAGGATGCCTGTAAACGCATTCCTAATATGAATGCACTGGGCATCATGCACATCGTCCTGACCTTTTCTTCAATGCACTTTCTTAGCGAAAACCTTATGAAGACTGTAGCTTTAGCTATGCCCAATCGAGTATCTTACTGCAGAAGCAAAGACATCGCCAAATTTTTGTGGTCTTTTGGCGTCCTTCAGTACAAACCACCAAATGCTAACGTCTTCTACTCTGCATTTATCAACCAAATCCATGAACGTCTGAAAGAATTCGAGAGATATCCTGAACACTTTCTTACTTGCTTGATGGGCCTTGCTTTCTGTGAACAGTTTCCATTCGATCTGATTGATATTGCCTTGAGTGAAAAGTTTCTTAAGCAGTCAAGTAAAATAAGTTTGTTCGAACTTAAAAAGGACCTTTTTACTATTGGGGGCACTGTAGAAATAGAATGCCCTGAATACAAAGGTAATACTATCTCTCCAGAGTTCCGTAATGAAGTAACACAAACCATTTTGGAACTTTCCACCCAGGAAATTCGCACAAGAGCAGAAGTGATTGAAGCTAGCTTGTTGTTGCCGCACGCTTTGGGTGGACAGGAGTATGTAAAGGAAAATATGATTCTGCCTCATACTAGGTCAAAAGATTTGGAAGTTCATTTGGATGCGAATATGCAGCCTGTTCCTATTAATTCTGTTATTGAGGAACTCCAGAGACCTCTTAAATACCAGAATGTTAAAATCACCCCTGACCTCCTAGGTCAGTTAACAAATGCATCTAAGCTAAGAACTGCCAACACAGAGAACAGGGCAGTTAAGAATCTAGAGAATCCCAACATTGTTAATGACTATTCAATGGCAACCCATCCGGAGAAGAATAAGGAAAATGCAACTGAGCAGCCTAAGGTCACCAAGTTGGCTATTCAGGTTACAAACCGCAATCAGTACCTCTACCAGTCCAAGCAACTTTTGGGGCTCCACGCTTTAAAAAGACGTCAGCTGCGCAAACTGGGATATGTAGTGGTTGAAATTCCCTTTTGGGAGTGGTTTCCCTTGACCAAAAGTGCTACACGATCAGAAAAACTGGCCTACCTGCACCACAAAGTGTTCAGCGCTGTTTAGGTCAAAAGATGACAAACAATGCCTCTAATAAAACAGGTTTTCAATATAGTGCCTAAATCTGTCTCTCAATAATTTTGGTTGTCTGTTTTCCCCACAACCCCCTCGCCTTCCTTTCTCCACATATACATTATTTTCCCCAGAGTTATTTTAAGCTGTAGACAGGTGGTGGCCTATGTGTTGTGACCCAACATTATAGTAACCATCCAAAAAATAAAAAGTGCCAGATGGTGCAGCTGGGGAGAACACTAATACATAAACAGGAAGTTCTGCTTTCTCGTTGAGCCTTTCCTACAGGAAATTACCTCGCTATGGCTGGGTCTACATGGACTGTTTCCTCAGCGTTTAACCTGAGGCTTTAAAAGCCCATGTTTGAAATTCCCATGCTAATCTATACCAGGGTGTTTCCTTGAGGCACGTTTTTGAGCTCTATAGATAACACTCCTTGCAGCGTTTTAAAAATTAAAATGTTAACGCAGGTAAACGCGTCTATTGATTTCATATTCGTTTTCCCGCGTTTATAAATGCCTGAAAAGGTAATTGCAGCAAAGATGTTCCAGCAGTTTAAAGGCAAGATTTAAAACGCTTGTAAAAATGCATATAAACGCAGCCTCTATGAATGCAACAGCAGTTCCCTGGAGTTAGGAAGATAATTTAAAATGCATTGGATAACCAGATTTCTGGTACAGAATAGACCTGATTTACAAACACTCTCCAAGACTAGGGAAAATAACTATTACAGGAAAACCTGGGTAGCAAACCTGGATTGGATTTCCTAAAATCATTTAATATTGACATCAGATCCATTCCAGGTTTTCGGGTTCTCCCATGGTAGTCTATTGTCTCCTATTTTGGAGAGTTTTAATAAATCTTGTCCAATGTATTTATTTATAGGATAGTAAAGAGTCCAGATTTGCTGGGTTTTCATTCCTGTTAATGACTGCATCTACAAGATCCACCATCATTGTGAACAAGTGCGCTGTATATAAATGATGGCACTGCTTTTACAGTAGCAGTCTAGGCACCGATACTGCAGCACCTGGTTGGTAGGGTTGCAGCAGCTTACCTGTTTGGCAGTTTATCACCTGACTCTAATCATACTATGCATATGTTCTTATT
Source organism: Pyxicephalus adspersus (assembly GCF_032062135.1). Classification (NCBI taxonomy): domain Eukaryota; kingdom Metazoa; phylum Chordata; class Amphibia; order Anura; family Pyxicephalidae; genus Pyxicephalus; species Pyxicephalus adspersus. The sequence goes on along the minus strand of NC_092860.1, from coordinate 147,790,072 downwards.
ACTGGTATTTTATAATCAGCAGCTGCTTGTCTAGTCATCTAGCATACCGGAAGCCCGAATTTCTGTTTACTTTAACCCCCCTAGCGTTCTAATTCTCTCGGTATCTTCATGCAAAAAGCGTTACATTGTTTTGCGTGGAAATTTATTTTACATTGTAGGCTTATAATTCTTAGGCATAACTCACTATGTTCAATATTTATTAATAATAAGTACGTAATAATATTAAAATAACTTTAAAAAACTTTAAAAAATAAGGGTGCATGAAAACATGAAAATAGTGAAACCTGTAATATAACTGTACAGTAGCATATAATATAAAGATTTCTTCGTATTCGACCCAGTACAGTTATTTTGTATTGAATCCAATAGACTTCCAGTAACTTGGAAGGCTGCTGATTACATGGAACTCCTTTCTGTCGGTGCCCAACTCACATTTGTAACTGTAGATAAAAATACAATATATTAGAAATATATGTGTGGGAGAGGAAGAAATTGTTAGACTTCTGAAATTAATTATAATCGTTAAGTGAATGGGAGATACAATTCTATTCTAATATGTTTTCCCTTCCCTTGTTAATATTAAACATATGTTAGAATAGTTCTGTGTATTGAAACGTCCTGAAGATGCCGGGGTGTGAAACGCGTAAAGGACAGACAGCTATACATTCAATGTCCAAAGGATCATTAATATGATGTTTTTACACAATGAGTGTACACTTTTTATGTATGTATTGTATATGAATTAAACGTGAAATTTTATGATAAATAATTTGGTTAGGTACGGAAATCCCAATTTGTAATTGAAACAAATATAACTTAAAACCTCAACTCCCATCAATGATGTCAGATGATCTGGAGGGAATTTGTAATTATTGTGCCTCTCATGCTTGCATTGATAAGTTATGCTTATCTAGCTTGATATCCATATGCTGTGCTGACAATGTATGCATATTATGTTTTCACCTTGCAATAACTGGGGAAGCAATGGAAAAAAATCAAGGCTTTTTTTAGCAGACCCTCCAGTAAGAATCGCTCCGGTACGTGCAAATGCCTCTAATTGCACCTAAAAATCGAGCAAACCCTTTACAAAAGTTGACTGATATGATTAGGAGAGATGATGCGGTGTTATGTGAACTTATTGGGGGATCTTCCATAGCTATTTATCTCCGTGTTCTCCCCAGCACCCTTTTTGGCATGGTGCACCACCTGGCACCTTTCAGTAACCGCCCGGCTGGGGCCTCAATATTGGCCAGTGAAGCATCTCAATATTGTGGCACTGCTCAGAGACTCCTTACCAAGCTGCAATTATATCAGAGAACCCAGGGATGATAGACACCAGCTGTCTATGATTTGTTCTTCCACAAAAATATTATATTGCTTATTTATGTTTCCTAAGGCTTTGCTCCAATTTAGGCTTCTGACTTTAGAAATGTGTGGGTTAGGCTACGCACACACATGCAATAATTGTCATAGGAAAAAATCTTTCACAATCACTGAATGATGCATGAACCATGGGAAGGGGGGGGGAATGATGGAGCGACACCCACTGTGCTCTCTCCCCTTCACTCTCATTACAGTTGTTCCTGGTCTATGGAGCAGCCAGGACGGTTGTTTAGACAACCAGCCCTGTACACATGCCAGATTCTCGTCAGATATCAGCCGTGAACCGATTATCGGATGAGAATCATCTGACGTGTGTATGTAGCCTTAGTTAATGAGAAAGACAGGTTGTAAGCTCTTTTGGACAGGGCCCTGTTCTCCTCATTGCTTGTGTTTCTGTCATTTGCAGCCCCTATTTATTGTACAGCGCTGCGTAACATGTTGGCACTCTATAAATAAAGTTTAAATACAATGTATAAACATACATACTCATGCAATTACTCGACATGTACAGCAGGTGTCATTGCAGCTCTGTATTACACTCACAAAAATCAGTTTTCTGTTTGTTTTGTTTTGCTTTTTATTTGACTCTAACAATATTGGTTTTAGATAAAGATAGAACTTCCATAAACCATGCAGGCAAACACAAATAAAAAGAAGTCTCTGGTATATATTTTATCTTCTTATATTTTATAGGAATTTTTATGGCCAGTGAATGCAGGGAGGTGTGTGACTCAGGACTTTGCACTCAAAGCTTTCCTACAAACTATAAATCACAATACTGGGATGCAGACCTTTCTGTGAATCTCCTCTGCAAAAACTATGACCCTTTCTATGCATGTTTATAAAATTACTTTATAATAGAACAAGGTTTTTTGCAACTTAAAATGCATGCTGAGTTTCTTTACATGAAGCGGATATGTAAAATTTTCAAGGATGATATACATTTTCCCAAAAGAAACCTTTGAAAGGACATGCAGCTGATTTTATAAACTGTTGGACTGTATTTGTTGCTGGAAGACTGAATAATAGGCACCTGCTGGGACCATCCCTATTCTTTACGAACTACTTCCCGGGTTGAATGGGAGAAAACATTCAACAGTTCAATGTGGGCATCCGGGTAAGTAAAAAGAAAGAAGCCAGTATATCATTCTGTAGTATAATGAGTGGAGAGAGTGCAATTTATTCCGCTGAGTTTCCGGAAAGGTAAAACTTACAGCCTTATATATTATGAAGGGGCGATCAGGGATTGATTGCATTACCCTAACCTGGCTCCATTTCTTTAAATTGGGAACCAATGCCCACATTTGCCTTTAATATTACTTAGTGGTGATAAATGATTGGTGGCAAAAAATTGTTAAAAGAAATATCCCTGATCTCCATTGTAGCCTGTGGTCTGAAAGTAGTAGACTTGTTAAATGTGCCAATAACTGTTCATTACTGAAAGCAGTAATCAGTTCATCTGAAAATCAGTGATATTTGCATATCATGAGTACATATTTTTTTTTTTTTTTTTGTTCAAGTCCCTGGTGTTAGGGCAGCTCCTATGCTTCTAAGGCACTTTGAGTTTACTAAACAGTCTGTAGCAGCATGTATTACCTATCATTTATAAGTCCAGTTTCAAGTCTGTTTTATATGTAAAGATAGACACAAGCTGTGTGAACAAGTACCAAATCCAGTTACCATCCATGTAAAGTACAAGCCACATCAAAACCAAATTAAATAAATGTCCTTTACCTACCATGACTGAGCTAAATTTTCATTGGGGCCTCATTCACTCCGTAACCCATGCATTGCGGAACTAGGTGTGGCCAGGTGCTGATTGACCAGCTACAATTTTGTGATTCATCGGTAGCAATGATGCTCACATCCCCGAAACGTTTTCTTCACATTCAAATGCAAGCAGGCAAAGCAGTGTTGTCAGATGAGAGAAAACTCTGCTCTGACTTCAAAAGCAGTGCAGCATAGTTGCCACATCAACAGAAAAAGGTGCATTAGGTGGAGTTGCGGCGTCAACAGGTATTTGTAGCACTTTGCAAAGAGATGGTAAGTGAAATGTATAGGAGTCTCATCTTTTTCGGAGACATAGTTCTACTTTAGGCATTTGGGAGAAAAATAAATAGTCTGTATTCACAGTATTAAAATTTTACTCTTCCTTTTTATAAACATTATATAGATATTATAACAATTTGATTTTTGATGAGCTCCTTTTTTAGCATTTTGGTTTTGGTAATTTTATATACAATGGGGACCCATCTATGTCTCTTCTCTTGCTCACTTCTGCTTTGTATGCCATACACGCAGGCTCTCACTTTACTCCAAAAATCTCTCCATTTAAGTGAAACCTGATCTGTGTTGTAAATTTCAATTTACATTTGCTTTACTGATGGTTATTCTAACAATACTTGAGTATTTTATCGCAATCCAATGTCTGTAATATAATCCAATGTGTTTCTCTTCCAGGTGTTCCTGTCTTAAGATCTATAACACTGAACAGTCAGAATGGTGGTCAACCTTTGTCTTCCACAGTTTAGGCCACGCATAGCCTGCAACAAGGTACACTGTTATTCCTTTCATTGGGGGCTTCTCTAACCATGGAAATGTAGTGCTAGAGTTGAGCTAATCCAAACTCAAAGGCAAGGATCTAATTTTTGCCTTCAGGAAAAGAAACAAAAGGTCTAATACCTTGGCATTTACATACTGGTATTTATCAGCCAGTCCAGCATAACCCTCTTCTAAGAGAATTACAATTTCAGAGTAGGGTTTTTTTTTTTCTGGTGGAGATCTACATGGGATAGTCTTAACATAGGCCTCTCTGCCAACCCTGAATCAAAAAATATACAGTAAAGAAGAGTTTTTTTTTTTTTAGGCAATTGTTTTTTTAAGGAATTTTCACACATTTTTCCCTCCAAGGGACATATACTGTCAAGTAATTGCACACAACTTTGCTTAACGTACCACTACCCCTGAAAATGCTCAAGCCGGGCGAAACGTGTTGGGTTTTCGACTTTACGTATGCGATATGAATTACACTTTCTTATATGTTCTGTATAGAGGTCTTATTGTCTAGTGCCCATACTGGGCCAATATGGCTATAGGTTAGCTGTAATCTACAGCTTTTAGAAGCACTGTTATGATTTTTGCAATGTGTTATGACAATTAATGATTAATACAACTGATGTTTTGCCTAAAACTCTTCTTTACTGTTTTTTTTTTATTTTACCCCACTTCTAGTTTGCCTCAGTTTTTTTTCATCTTTTAAAAGACCATCCCAGCTGTAGGCGTACTTGGTTACAAGGGGTTTTTTTAAGCCAGAACCCTTGCATCAGGAATTCTTAAAAGGAAAATTGCACCCAATCATATATATTTAAATTGATTTTTACTTTGAGAAAATGTTTCCTTTTGCAGTCAATCTATGAAGAGGCAGTCCCTGGTTTTCCCCATTTCTGGTAGAGCACTCAATTCCCCAAGATTCCTTGCATTGTGTATCATGGGTGTGGGTGTTTGTAGTATCGCTCTCTCCAATACAACTGGGGGGGACACAAGTGAAGACATTCTGAACGGAGCATGAATTGTAGCCACAGACATTAAGGAAGATAATTATTTGGACTACTTGAATAAATATTTTTACATTTTTCAACTGTTCCATCATATTTCTAGGATGAAAAATGTCATATGCTCTCAGATACATGGAAATTTTGGTAAAGGTGTAGGACATATGTTCCTCTAGTAGGGACCCCTTTGTGTGGGGAAAGCACAGGTTCACTTTTTAAAGAAGTGTATGTTAGTTGTATCCATTTAACCTAAATTGACAGCAGTCAACTCAACCCACCTAAAACAGTACTGAATTGTCTTGGTCAATAATGCAAAAAAATTATTTTATTGAACGTAGTACATAGGATTTTTAGAGTCAATGTTTCTCCTATTTGTCAACCTCCTTGTACTTTTATGTACTCTTGGCCTTTTTTAGATCAGTGCCGATGGCTATGAAGTGGAAAATCTAATTTCCGAAGACCTTGCTAAACGCAACCGAGGGTTTCGCTGTGAATATTTTATCAAGCCTCCTGTACACATCGTCATTACTTTTCCATTTAACATTGACATATGTAGGATAAACATAGACACTTCCTCTGGTGGTCATCCTCCTCTCACAGGAATGGACATCTATACGGCTACTTCCACCAATAAGATGTGTTGGAACAGCCAGGAGTCCAGTCAGCCTGCTATGGCTATCCAAGGGGGAGACAAAGAACTCTTTGCTTTGGTGGGTAAAGTGCTCTTGAGAAATCAAAGCAAAGCTACTTTCAATAATCGAGGCTTTAAGCCCAGACAGCCATTCCATCATACGGATAATGTAATGTCTTACCATGGGTCTTCATGCCAAGATCTCTGGAATAAAGGCCTGAACTCTCTTAGCAATGTCACTCATTTAAAGATCTGTATAACGCATATAGCTGGTGGTTCACCTTGTTCTATAAAAAGAGTGGAGGTTTGGGGTCAGCCCTCGAAGACTTGTCCTAAAGAAGTGGTGGAGAGCATGTACCAGGTCGCTTTTATGAGCCTTCCTAACAGTTTTGGACAACCTCGACCTGCCTCGCCAATGGAAAGTAACCATGTGTCTTACAATAACTCGGACAACGCACAACACAGCTTAAGCGAACTTGCCAATATTCTCCAAGATGTGCCCGAGGAATTTCTGGATCCTATCACACTGGAAATTATGACCTTCCCCATAATTCTGCCGTCTGGGAAAGTTGTTGACCAAAGCACACTTGATAAATGCAACCAAAGTGAGGCATCCTGGGGTAGAATGCCAAGTGACCCATTTACTGGAGTTCCATACACTCCACAATCTCAGCCTCTTCCCCACCCCTCTCTGAAAGCCAGAATAGACTATTACCTCCTCCAGCACAGTGTCCCCGGGTCTAATCTTGTGGGGAGAGCAAGACCAGGTGGACCAGTGACGCCTTCAGCTATCGCTTTGTCTACCATGAAAAGGAAGGTTGAATGGATGGAGGATTCAGCCAATGATGGTGATAACGTAGACACATATTTTTCTGCTGTTAGTGGCCTCTGCTCTTCTACCTCAGATCTTAGCACAAAAAGGATGAAGATTGAAGGGGATTGTCAAATGTCACAGATGGACTGCTCAAACCCAGGTATCTTCTAAGCTAATCACAAAACAAAATGTGTATAACTGAATTCTGAAGGCTTTGGAACCCAGTTCACTTTGTTTTTTTTCAGTAAATCATGCCCCCTTTAGTATGTCCCATTTTTGTATCATCATGTATTTTGACTACACTTCCTAGTGTCCAGTGTTTTGTAACAAGTGTAATCTTCGTTCACATTAACTGTGCCACTTACTGGCAACTGCTAGGCAACTGGGATTAGTAACAGGTGGTAATTGCTAGGCTTTTTCCGGTAGCTGCAAAAGACTAGCAAAGCGGTGTGTTGGATATAGTTCCTGAAAAAGCATGTAGCAACAGTTCTACCGCTTCAGTAAAAGCAGCAGTTTGTCACTTCTGCTGGCACAGTAATGGCTTCTAACTCTCACTGACATCTCACACTACACAAAACACAAAGCAGCTGTCTGATTTCAGAAAGAGCATACCTCATTTCCTGGCTGGAAGATATCCTGCATCATCTAGTCATGTCTTCTCAGCAACCCTGTGCTGGTGACTTTTGGACTTGTGTTCACGATATCTGATTGAGATGCTTCTTGGAAGATCACTGTGTCATGTAGGAGGTAACTAGAGCAGTTTTCAATTAACTGCAGCCTGTCCAGGAATGCCCAGTCCCCCAGACTGACACCCGACCATCGGAGCCTTCAGGTATTTGCAGAGCTTCTTCATGGAGCTAGGCCACTGCTTGTATCTGAGTAGAAAGTACTTGAAAAGGAGTATTAGGTTTTCAGTACCAGGTTAAAACAGACCTATCACCAAAATTATTTCTTTACATAAAAGGTTAGACAACCCATTTAAGTAAAGTAA